>NC_054384.1:47943355-48133355 GCF_017654675.1 Xenopus laevis | reverse complement strand
TAATCTTAATGAGCTTTATCTAAAAGCAAAGAAAATTCGAAAGCATCAAGAAGAGTCTATACACGAGAATGAATGGAATGATGGCAAGAAGGATCAATAAATGAAATATAAGACCACTATAGTCATTATATCATTGATGGGGTATATAACCTTCCCCTGTTCTGTACGTCTTTCATTTGTCCATTTTTGTTCTCTGTGTTCCTTTTCCTAATGTTGATTATTAACATGACACACAGAAATTGTTTAGATCAATTTCAGTTGTAATGTAAGAAACATAGTGATTAATATAATAAACATGTATAGAGAGTTACAGTAGTTCAATGGCATGAGTTGTTTTAAAATTGCAAAACCTAGATTAAAAAATAAAGTAAAATAACACATTGTATTTAGTGTTTGTAAATCAAGTAATGAGCTTTAAGGATTGATATTGTTAATGTTTTTGTACTCGTTTAACTGCCACAAAATTCTGTATATTTAAAGTCACATGTATCAAAGGTTGAATTTGAAATTCATGTGAGTTTTTGGTGGTTTTTTTTGGTTTTTTTATATACTTGAAATTCTATTGGGGGGTTATAAAAATTGAATATCTAAAACTCGCACACATATTACCAACTCTAATCGAATTAGAACCAAATTAGACTAAACTCTGACTTTTTTTTTTTTTTCTCCCATTGACTTATACATGAAGTCGGCAGGTTTTAGGTGGCGAATAGTCAAATTCTATTTTTTTTTTGTTTTTTTTTTTTAACGGGAGTTTGCTAAATCTCAAAATTCAAATTCAAATAGAGTTTGGATAATTCACAATTTGAATTTGAGATTTTTGACCATAATAAAAATCGAAAATTCTAATTTTCAATTCAACGCTTAATAAATCTGTCCCATAGGGGCAGATTTATCAAGGGTCGAATTTCGAAGTGGGGTTTCGGCAGGTTTAAGGTGGTGAAATGTCGAGACAGTACTTCGATTTTCAAATGGTCGAATTTGTGAAGTATTTTCAATTCGAGTCAAAGTCGAATGTGGCCTATTCGATGATCGAAGTACCCAAAAATGACTTCGAAATTCAATGTTTTTTAATTAGAAAATTCACTTTGACCCTTAGTAAATGGGCCCCCAGATGTCTTTATACAGTACTGGCCCAATCACTCCAGAATGATCAGGGCTGAGTAGTGATAGGAGAAATTTTTACCAGATTTCACCACCCCAAAACCCCAGAGACTAATGTAAAGGGAAAAAAATTGCAAGAAAAAATGCCAATTGACTTCAGTACGTTTAGCGAATTTTCGCAACAGCTAGAGGGGATAGATTTGCCCATCATTAGGGCTGAGCATTGCATAACAGGATGGCCAGAAATGAGGAAGCACTAGTAGTATTTTAGGGATAAGGCTATTCGTTTCTAAAATTTGTCCAGATACAATATACAATAGTAATAGAGTAGATTATGGTAGGAAAAAAGACAGATGTCCATTTTATCGAAATAGAACCTGCTTAAATAATATTTGATTTATAGAAAGGTAAAGTGAGGAGTTCTTTGAAAGACTTTGCAAGCTTCATCATGGACTATCAGCAGTATAGAAGAAATCTTTGAGAACCTAAAAGGAAAAGATATTAAAAATATTCACTGAAGTATGTTTTGGAAGTAAACTGTCACCTAGAAACTAGACCGATAATGACTACAAGAAGCTGACCCACCCTAGCTGATCAGGATAGATTACCATATATACACCCAATATGTGCTGAAAAAGTCTGCTTCGGCTTATACTCGAGTCAATATGAGCTGATCGACGAGTGGCTGCGCTACTGACCGGAGTCCTGTGCCCCTGCACCCCTGTTGGGGCCCGCAACTCGTAATCGCTCCCTGGAAAGACTCCGAAGAGAGAGTAGAGGGAACCGGCCCCGTACAAAGATCTTCCTGGTCGTGCGCGATGATGTCCTCACGTGCCGCGTGTGTGCACACAATGTCACTGCACGCGCCTGTGCTATTTGCGCCTGTGACATGAACTGAGCGAGCAACAGCATGCACAGATCATTTTGTCAGTTTGCCTGGTCCTGGTGGCTGCTGCCTGGCTGCAAGTGCAGTAAGTAATTTACAATTTAAAAAAGCAGCCAGCAATAGCAGGCAGGATTATTGTATTTTTTTTCTTTTTTTTTGCAAATCTTACACTCACTTGGTAAGTTAAATAATGAATTATATTAATAATAATCTGCTGACTAAAATAAATAATATGAGCCAATTCAGTCAAACAGACTTTGGCAAATGCTACAGCCTGCAGAGATTTTTTTTAAGAAGGGTTTTTGATTATTGAAATTTACCAGTAGCTACTGCATTTCTCACCCTAGGCTTATACTCGAGTCAATAAGTTTTCATATGTAAAATTAGGTACCTCGGTTTATACTCTGGTCGGCTTATACTCGAGTATATACAGTATGTCTTTCATTTCTGCTTCTTTGTGCTCTTGACAGCCATCAATACCAGTAAACTGAAATTATGTTGCTAGCGTTTAGTGGTAACTTGCAGCAGTGTATTGCAGTGACAATCTGTGATCAAGGTGAGGTTTCAGGCTATTTCCAAGTTAAGAGAATTAACCTGAGCTAATATGTATGAAAGATTAAACAAAAGTATCTTTCTCAGAGTGGTATATGCACTGCTTGCAAGGGAAGGCAGATTATGGTTTAAATAATTCAGTGAAATTAAGGCATGGGGCTTTAAAATAACTTCTAATAATGAGTCTTTATCTCCTACTGTTTGTGGCAGTGCAAAGTAAACTCATAAGTATGTGGTAGTCAGTGACATTCATGAATTGGGCTTGCAGTGTATACTAGTTTTCATGTAGTTGTTTATTCTGCATCATTAACACAAGCAATATATAGCCAAGACCTAGTTGGTATGATTACACAGGACACTTGGGGCCCATTCTGTCACTATAGGAATCCACCAGGGAGTGGAGAGAGCAGAATTTGTTGCAGCCATAGCAGGTGAGTCCTTCACATCTGCTTTGTATGAAACTGGGCACTTTCTATTCCATAGCCTGTCGAGGAAAAGCAAATATCATTATACATTACAGGCCCATACAAAGGGAGGATCAGGCAAAAGAAGTACAACCCCATTTCCAAAAAAGTTGGGGCACTGTAAAATGTAAATAAAAGATAGAATGTGGTGACTTGTAAATCATTTAAACACTATATTTAATTGCAAATAGTACAAAGACTACATTTCAAATGATAAATATATGTTTCTGAAAAATATATGCACAGCATGAATTTGATAACAGCAACACGTTTTAACAAAAGACTGGAAAAGTTGTGTAATGCCTAAAGAGCATCAGAGAGAAGCTGTGGCTCTTTGAAGTAAAGATGGGGTGGGGTACACCACTCTGTGAAACACTGCATGGGCAAATATTGCAACAACTTAGTAATGTTTCTCAAATTAGAGTTGTAAAATTGCAAAAAAAATTGGGCATTTTGGGGGGTTTTTGTCTTATTTTTTTTTAAACGTTTTATTGATTTTCCAAAGAAAAGTTTAACACAGCATTGCTTGGATTTTCATAACAAATAAGCATAAGATGTAATGATAAGTTCAAATTATGGTTTTAATTAGAATAAAATAAATCAAAGTAAAAAATAAAAAGGTAGTTTGTGGCGGCTGGGCTAAGTACTAAAACAGGTACATACATGTGGTGTAGCTAGTTCCAGGACTAAGAGTATTAATTTTACCTACCAACAAAGCTGACTAGTTATACATGCAATGCTGAGAAAAGCAAGGGATCATTTTCATAAGCCAGCCAGGGCAACCAAATCTTATCATAAGCCTCCATATCATTTTGATACATATATGTCATTCTCTCATTTGCTGCTATATCAATTATTTTTGCTTTTAGCATAGACATAGGGATAGTAGCCTTTTTCCATTTGCGTGCGATGATCAGTCTGGCGGCTGTGAGGATATGCTGTGACAAACTATGGGCCGGATTGGAAGATCTTTGAAAGGTTTCTTTCCCAAGAGCATGGTGGCTGGGTCCTTCGGGAAATCCGTGTGCAATATTTTGGATAGTAATTGCTTTACATGGTCCCAGAATTTCAAGGCAATTCTGCAAGTCCACCACACATGAAACATTGAACCATTTTCTTGGTAACCTCTGAAGCAGTATGGATCACAGGATGGGAAGATCTTATGTAGTCGTAATGGTACAAGGTAAGTTCTGTGCAGGAGTTTAATTGAGGTTTCCCTGTTCGATACACAGGTGCTTCCCAAGTTTGCTGTTAGGCTGCATTGTGACCGTTGTTTTGTTGAGATTGTAGTCTGGAGGTCTCTTTCCCATTGTAGCATATATTTATGCTTAAAGGAAAACTATACCCCCCCCCAAACAATATAGGTCTCTATAAAAAGATATCGCATAAAACAGCTCATATGTAAAATCCTGCTTCATGTAAATAAACCATTTTCATAATAATATACTTTTCTAGTAGTATGTGCCATTGGGTAATCATAAATAGAAAATTGCCATTTTAAAAAATAAGGGCCGCCCTCTGGGATCATAGGATTCACTGTACTCACAAACATACCAACAAACCAAACATATTAGGTCACATGAGCCAATTAACAGACAGAGTTGTGTCTTTTGCTTCCACACTTCTTCCTGTTACAGTTAGAGTTGAAGTATTTCTGGTCAGGTGATCTCTGAGACATCACGATCTGGTGGCTCAAGGCAAGAGATGTAAAAGGGCAAGATTTACTTAAATATATATTCCAGTTTGGTAAGATTCTTTAATATGCCACTTAATATGATATGAACTATCTGTTGCTTGGGGGTTTAGTTTTCCTTTAAAGTTTTCGGTAGGTAATCTGTTTAGCAGTTTGTATGTCAGGCTCAGTATGCCTGGTGCCAGTGGTGCCTGTTTGCAAATGGATTCAAAGCTTGATTTTGTGAAGCAATTGTTATTGCACCTGATGGCTTGCTGGTTAGCATAGTAGATAAGTTGCGAGGCTCTAAAAGTTTCTTTTTGGGGATGTTCAAATTTTTGGGTCAGTTGATGCAAAGTGAGTGGTTTGCTCTGTTGAAGGTTTTTTGTCTTTTACAGTACATCATTAAAAGATTCAGTAGTGGAAATCACTGTAGGGGCTCAGAAATACTTTTAAAAACCATTGTTTTTTGCTTCCTTAAATGCAAGTTAAAACTCTACAGTGCTAGAGAGGATGTGGAATCCCTCCCTGGGTAGAGTATCATTTGTGTATACTAAAAACCAACCAGTATAAGTGAGTAGAAAGAAGCCCAGGTACTATTACAAATGAAAAATGCTTCACAACTAGTTAAAGTTGTTATTTACAAAAGGAATAAAAAGGAAACTAACGAAGATGGAGGAAGGAAGAAAGGTAAAGGAAAAGGTGTGGTGGAAGGGAGAGGAAAGTGCCTAACAAAGTATTTACAAATGCTCTTTTTATATACACGAGGAAGACCATTTATTCGACCAAGCATAAACAATACCCCAGGACAGCCACACCCAAACGATTAGTTGCTTTTGGAGATTATTCATCTCTTCTTAGATAGAGAATGCACTTTTGATCAAATCCCATAGTCCAATGCTCCTGTGTCCCTTTGCTGATCCAACAGGGTCTACTTTCCTTGGGAACGCATGCTATATCTGCCCCCACACCAGTGTGTCCAGTTATTTGCATGTCTTTGATATAGACTGTACTGTAGCTGCATGGATTGTTCATTTATGACAGGATGTCTGTTGTCCAGGCTTGCACCTTCACAGTTGCGATATGATGGAAAGGCAGATATCTGTGAATCCACTGTGTGCATGGGTGCTTACTGTGAAATATCCAAAATGGTGTGCTACTGGAGACTTACATTGACTGGCAGGGCCAGACTGGGAATAAAAATCAGCCCTGGCAAAAAAAACAAAGCGGCCCACATAGATGTATGTACATTTACCATTAATACAAGTTGTAGGACAAAGGTGAAACAGTCCTGTTAAAATCAGAACATGTCACTACCTCTTTAAACAGATACAAACTAAAAGTTATTATGGGAAAATAACCTTGTGGAGCAGTCACTAAATATTTACCATCTCTCTTTATGTGGCTGAATTACACAGCACTGTTCTAGGTCACTGACATATATGGTGTATTAAGTGTAGCAAACACAAGAACTGTACTACTCCTTTGGGTCAGAGCTGGTCCACTTTTGCCCCTCTGTGCTTTTAATTCTTACTAAAATGTACTGTGAGTTCTCGTTCATTGGCAAATTAACAGGCAGACTAGAAATCTCTGCTTCTTATTCATAATAACAGCACAGTATGATTAAGAAAATGGTGGTTATTAAACAATAAGCATATGCATATTTATAGGCCTAAAGGAAACTCATAGGAAGCAGCAACAAAATCCTATTTAAGCAGCAATGGGATAAAAAGGTAAACAATCACCTAAGCTGAGCTTTTACCGTCTGTTAAAGAAGATGTAGAAATCCAGTTACAGGTCCTGCTCTGATTTCCTTCTATGAGCCCCACTCTCTTCCTAGCAGTCCCTGCCGGGAAACTTCAATACATTGTAACTACTAAATAGCAAAGTTTGGTGTGATATTGTGCTTACAACAAGCAAAAAGGAAAGGTTGTTGGTGCACTCCATGGCTTAATAAAAATGTACTAAAATACAATGGATCTAAAAAAAAAACCCTCTCTTTGTAAATACATGCATCTGCATAGATTACTTATATGATGGGACCAGGGAATGTGCATTGATCAATTTTTCTTCTTTTTCTCTGTAGTTAATTTGGCCAGATCAGTAGCACGTCCATTGTATTTTAGTACTCCCACAACCTTTCCTTTTTGCATTTTGTATTGTAGCAAATCTATTCTGTTCGGCAGTTCAGCAGCTATACTGCAGGCCAGGCTTCCATGTGGTTGAAGCACACCCACTCCCCTCCCTTTAAATGGTGGAACAATGCCTTTGGAAATGGGTATTGGTCTGGGCTAGGGATGTAGCGAACGTCGGAAAAAAAGTTCGCGAACATATTCGCGAACTTGCGCAAAAATGCGAGCGGTTCGCGAACGGTTCGCGAACCCCATAGACTTCAATGGGAAGGCGAACTTTAACATCTAGAAAAGACATTTCTGGCCAGAAAAATGATTTTAAAGTTGTTTAAAGGGTGCAACGACCTGGACAGTGGCATGCCAGAGGGGGATCAA
Source organism: Xenopus laevis (assembly GCF_017654675.1). Taxonomy (NCBI): domain Eukaryota; kingdom Metazoa; phylum Chordata; class Amphibia; order Anura; family Pipidae; genus Xenopus; species Xenopus laevis. The sequence continues at coordinate 48,126,170 of NC_054384.1, read as the reverse complement.
GGGCAAAATGTATCTGAAAAATCTGCCTGTGTGTGCTTGGAAGAGATAGTGTAGGGGGAGAGCTGTTAGTGATTTCAGGGACAGATGATAGTAAGCTTGCTGGCTAGTAATCTGCTTGATACTGCTCTGTATTGGAGGGACAGAAGTCTGCAGGGATTTGAGGGACATTTTAGCTTAGGTAGCTTTGCTGGCTAGTAATCTACTGTTCTCTTTAAACAACTGCCATACGTTGACCTTGTAGGCATTGTTTGCCCAGTTTTTTTGGACGCAGCCACTGAAGCACAGTTGCCAGAAAAAATATGCCATATAAATGCTGAAAATAGTCATTTTTCGCCATACGTTGACCTTGTAGACATTGTTTGCCCAGTTTTTTTGGACGCAGCCACTGAAGCACAGTTGCCAGAAAAATTATGCCATATAAATGCTGAAAATATAAATTTTTTGGTTGCAGCCACTGAAGCACAGAGGCCAGAAAAATTATGCCATATAAATGCAGAAAATATGCATTTTTTTGGTCGCAGCCACTGAAGCACAGTTGCCAGAAAAAATATGCCATATAAATGCTGAAAATAGTCATTTTTTGCCATATACGTTGAGTCAACGTATGGCAAAAAATGACTATTTTCAGCATTTATATGGCATATTTTTTCTGGCCTCTGTGCTTCAGTGGCTGCGGCCAAAAAACTGGGCAAACAATGCCTACAAGGTCAACGTCGTTGACCTTGTAGGCATTGTTTGCCCAGTTTTTTTGGCCGCAGCCACTGAAGCACAGAGGCCAGAAAAAATATGCCATATAAATGCTGAAAATAGTCATTTTTTTGGTCGCAGCCACTGAAGCACAGTTGCCAGAAAAATTATGCCATATAAATGCTGAAAATATAAATTTTTTGGTCGCAGCCACTGAAGCACAGAGGCCAGAAAAATTATGCCATATAAATGCTGAAAATATAAATTTTTTTGGTTGCAGCCACTGAAGCACAGTTGACAGAAAAATTATGCCATATAAATGCTGAAAATATAATTTTTTTTAGTTGCAGCCACTGAAGCACAGAGGCCAGAAAAATTATGCCATATAAATGCAGAAAATATGCATTTTTTTGGTTGCAGCCACTGAAGCACAGAGGCCAGAAAAATTATGCCATATAAATGCAGAAAATATGCATTTTTTTGGACGCAGCCACTGAAGCACAGAGGCCAGAAAAATTATGCCATATAAATGCAGAAAATATGCATTTTTTTGGTTGCAGCCACTGAAGCACAGTTGCCAGAAAAAATATGCCATATAAATGCTGAAAATAGTCATTTTTTGCCATACGTTGACCTTGTAGACATTGTTTGCCCAGTTTTTTTGGTTGCAGCCACTGAAGCACAGAGGCCAGAAAAAATTAAACCAGTAGGGTTTGCACCCTAGTTTGTAACGGTGGCGGAGGGAGGAGGAGGACGCTAAAGGACAGCTGTGTGTGGAGTCATGAGGCTTGAAGAGAAGGACAGCTGCATAGAAGTCAGAACAAGTCTTCCGGCGTGCAGTAACCCTCCGAGATCCACCCCTCATTCATTTTAATAAAGGTCAGGTAATCGACACTTTTGTGACCTAGGCGAGTTCTCTTCTCAGTTACAATCCCTCCTGCTGCACTGAAGGTCCTTTCTGAGAGCACACTTGAGGCTGGGCAAGACAAGAGGTTCATGGCAAATTGTGACAGCTCTGGCCACAGATCAAGCCTGCGCACCCAGTAGTCCAGGGGTTCATCGCTCCTCAGAGTGTCGATATCTGCAGTTAATGCCAGGTAGTCCGCTACCTGCCGGTCGAGGCGTTCTTTGAGGGTGGATCCAGAAGGGTTGTGGCGCTGCCTTGGACAGAAAAACATTTGCATGTCTGACGTTACAGACTGGCCAAAGGGCTTTGTCCTTGCAGGTGTGCTCGTGGCAGGATTACTGGCACCTCTGCCCCTGGAATGTTGATGAGTTCCTGAAGTGACATCACCCTTAAAAGCATTGTACAACATGTTTTGCAGGCTGGTTTGTAAATGCCGCATCTTTTCGGACTTGTGGTATGTTGGTAACATTTCTGACACTTTATGCTTGTACCGAGGGTCTAGTAGCGTTGCGACCCAGTACAGGTCCTTCTCCTTAAGCCTCTTGATACGGGGGTCCTTCAACAGGCATGACAGCATGAAAGACCCCATTCTCACAAGGTTGGATGCAGAGCTATCCATCTCCGCTTCCTCATTATCAAGGACTGCATCATCCACGGTCTCCTCCCCCCAGCCACGTACAAGACCAGGGGTCCCCAAAAGGTCACCACTAGCCCCCTGGGAAGCCTGCTCCTGTTGGTCCTCCTCCTCCTCCTCCACAAAGCCACCTTCCTCCTCTGACTCCACTTCTGGCACCTCTCCCTGCGTTGCAGCAGGTGCCTGGGTTCGTTCTGGTGATTCCGACCAGAAATCGTGCGCTTCCAGCTCCTCGTCACGCTGGTCTACAGCCTCATCTGTCACTCGTCGCACGGCACGCTCCAGGAATAAAGCGAAGGGTATTAGGTCGCTGATGGTGCCTTCGGTGCGACTGACCATATTTGTCACCTCTTCAAAAGGTCGCATGAGCCTGCAGGCATCGCGCATAAGCACCCAGTAACGGGGGAAAAAAATCCCCAGCTGTGCAGATCCAGTCCTACCACCCAGTTCAAAAAGGTACTCGTTGACGGCCCTTTGTTGTTGCAGCAGACGTTCCAACATAAGGAGCGTTGAATTCCAGCGAGTCTGGCTGTCAGAAATCAAATGCCTGACTGGCATGTTGTAGCGCTGCTGAATGTCAGCAAGGCGTGCCATGGCTGTGTAGGAACGCCTGAAATGGGCCGACACCTTTCTGGACTGGGTGAGAACGTCCTGGAATCCTGGGTACTTGGAGACAAAACGTTGGACTATTAAATTTAACACATGTGCCATGCAGGGCACATGTGTTAAATTGCCTAGTCTCAACGCTGCCAACAGATTGCTTCCATTGTCACACACCACTTTTCCGATCTGCAGTTGGTGTGGGGTCAGCCACCGATCGGCCTGTGACTGCAGAGATGACAGGAGTACAGATCCGGTATGGTTTTTGCTTTCCAGGCACGTCATCCCCAAGACAGCGTGACAACGGCGTACCTGGCACGTCGAATAGCCTAGGGGGAGCTGGGGGTGCACAGGTGTGGAGGAGGAGAAGGAGGACCCAGCAGCAGAGTAAGAAGAAGAAGAAGACGAGGTAGAGAGCGATGGAGGAGTAGAGGTGGTGGCAGAACCGCGTGCAATCCGTGGCGGTGACACCAACTCCACTGTTGTTGTTGAGCTACCCATTCCCTGCTTCCCAGCCATTACCAAGTTCACCCAGTGGGCAGTGTAGGTGACATACCTGCCCTGACCATGCTTGGAGGACCATGCGTCAGTAGTCATATGGACCTTTGGCCCAACACTAAGTGACAGAGATGCGGTAACTTGGCTCTGCACATGTTGGTACAGGTGTGGTATTCCCTTTTTAGAAAAAAAATTGCGGCTGGGTACCTTCCACTGCGGTGTCCCAATTGCTACAAATTTGCGGAAGGCCTCAGAGTCCACCAGCTGGTATGGTAAAAGCTGGCGGGCTAAGAGTGCAGACAAGCCATCTGTCAGACGCCGGGCAAGGGGGTGACAGTCAGACATTGGCTTCTTACGCTCAAACATGGCCTTCACAGAAACTTGGCTGGTGGCAGATGACTGGGAATGGGAACAGGTGGTCAAGGTGGAAGGCGGAGTGGAGGGTGGTTCAGACGGGTCAAGGAGAGCAGAGGTAGAGCAGTAAGATGCTGGACCAGAAGGAGTGTGGCTTTTAGTTTGCCTGTTGCCTTTGAGGTGTTGCTCCCAAAGTGCTTTGTGCTTGCCGCTCATGTGCCTTCGCATAGAAGTTGTACCTATGTGGCTGTTGGGCTTACCAAGGCTCAGTTTCTGACTGCACTCATTGCAAATTACAATGCTTTTGTCAGAGGCACACACATTAAAAAAATCCCACACTGCTGACTTTTTGGAAGTGTGCGATCTGGCGGTAACAGTAGAAGTTGGCGGAGTTGGCGGTATTGGCGGCAATGGCGGGTGCGTTGGCCGGCTGAACACAGGTGCCGATACATGTTGTTGCCCTACTGATCCCTGCGGGCTGTCCTCCCTGCTTCTTCTAAGTCTTATTCTCCTACTGCCTCTCTGACTCTCCGTCTCTCCATCTGAACTACCCTCCTCTTGCTCTCTTCTACTAGGCACCCACAAAACATCAATCTCCTCATCATCATTCTCCTCAGATGCATCAATTTCTTCTGACACATCACAGAAGGAAGCAGCAGCGGGGACCTCCTCCTCATCACTCATTATGTCCATCTCTATCGTGTTCTCTGCCAGAATTAAATCTGGTGTAAGGTCCTTATCTCCTTCATCTTCTTCTGGCAATAATGGTTGCGCATTACTCAGTTCAAGAAACTCATTGGAAAATAACTCCTCTGACCCCAGTGAAGAAGGGGCACCGGTGGTGGAGGAAGTGTTACGTGGGGTGGCCATAGCAGTGGAGGATGAGGAGGATGTTGTGGTAAAGTTAGAAACGGTAGAGGATGGGGTGTGCTGTGTAAGCCAGTCAACTACCTCTTCAGCATTTTGGGAGTTCAGGGTCATTGGCTTTTTAAAACTGGGCAATTTGCTAGGGCCACAGGATTGCATAGCAGCACGGCCCCTAGCACGGCCTCTGCGTGGCGGCCTGCCTTTGCCTGGCATTATTTTTAAAAAAACAACAACAACAACAAAAACTCAGTTGGTTTTTCTGGAAACGATAATACACACAGCTAGATGGCGGGTTGAAGAAAACACTGTGCAAATAATGCCTACAAGGTCAACGTATACACTACTACAGCGGTGGATACGGATTACGTAAAATATATGAATGCTGCTTGAAAAAAAGTAACTCAAGTGGTTTTTCTAGAGACGATAATATTATCAATATTTAGACAAAATGTGAACAAGCTCACACAGCTCGATGGCGGGTTGAAGAAAACAGTGTGCAAATAATGCCTACAAGGTCAACGTATACACTACTACAGCGGTGGATACGGATTACGTAAAATATATGAATGCTGCTTGAAAAAAGTAACTCAAGTGGTTTTTCTAGAGACGATAATATTATCAATATTTAGACAAAATGTGAACAAGCTCACACAGCTCGATGGCGGGTTGAAGAAAACAGTGTGCAAATAATGCCTACAAGGTCAACGTATACACTACTACAGCGGTGGATACGGATTACGTAAAATATATGAATGCTGCTTGAAAAAAAGTAACTCAAGTGGTTTTTCTAGAGACGATAATATTATCAATATTTAGACAAAATGTGAACAAGCTCACACAGCTCGATGGCGGGTTGAAGAAAACAGTGTGCAAATAATGCCTACAAGGTCAACGTATACACTACTACAGCGGTGGATACGGATTACGTAAAATATATGAATGCTGCTTGAAAAAAAAGTAACTCAAGTGGTTTTTTCTGGAGACGGTAATATTATGGATATTTAGACAGAATGTGAACAAGGTCACACAGCTCGATGGCGGGTTGAAGAAAACAGTGTGCAAATAATGCCTACAAGGCCAACGTATACACTACTACAGCGGTGGATACGGATTACGTAAAATATATGAATGCTGCTTGAAAAAAGTGACTCCGGTGTTTTTTCTGGAGACGGTAATATTATGGATATTTAGACAGAATGTGAACAAGGTCACACAGCTCGATGGCGGGTTGAAGAAAACAGTGTGCAAATAATGCCTACAAGGCCAACGTATACACTACTACAGCGGTGGATACGGATTACGTAAATATATGAATGCTGCTTGAAAAAAGTGACTCCGGTGTTTTTTTCTGGAGACGGTAATATTATGGATATTTAGACAGAATGTGAACAAGGTCACACAGCTCGATGGCGGGTTGAAGAAAACAGTGTGCAAATAATGCCTACAAGGCCAACGTATACACTACTACAGCGGTGGATACGGATTACGTAAAATATATTATGGCTGCTTGAAAAAAGTGACTCCGGTGTTTTTTCTGGAGACGGTAATATTATGGATATTTAGACAGAATGTGAACAAGGTCACACAGCTCGATGGCGGGTTGAAGAAAACAGTGTGCAAATAATGCCTACAAGGCCAACGTATACACTACTACAGCGGTGGATACGGATTACGTAAAATATATTATGGCTGCTTGAAAAAAGTGACTCCGGTGTTTTTTCTGGAGACGGTAATATTATGGATATTTAGACAGAATGTGAACAAGGTCACACAGCTCGATGGCGGGTTGAAGAAAACAGTGTGCAAATAATGCCTACAGGGCAAATAATGCCTAAAAGGTCAACTTATACACTACTACAGCGGTAGTAAAATAAAAAAAGTAAAATAAAAAAAAATGAATATTAAAAAAAAAAATTAAAGTTGGTGCTGCTGAACTACTAGGAGCAGCAGATTAGCACACCAGTCCCACTCCCCAACACTGCTAGACTAATAGCACTGGGCTCTTATAGTAGTAGTAGTAGTAGTAGTAGTAAAACAACAAAAAAATAAATAAAAGCAGTCCTTACAAGGACTACTGTTATTGCAGCAGTCAGCAGATGAGATCAGAAGCAGGACAGCTGCCCACTGCAGCTACATACAGAGCACTGCAGTAGAAGGTAGATTACTAGCCAGCAAAGCTACCTAAGCTTAAATGTCCCTCAAACCCCTGCAGACTTCTGTCCCTCCAATAACAGAGCAGTATCAAAACGATTACTAGCCAGCAAACTTTCAACTGTCCCTGAAATCACTAACAGGCAGCAGCTCTCTCCCTACACTATCTCTTCAGCACACACAGACAGAGTGAAAAAACGCTGCAGGGCTTCGGTTTTTATAGGGAAGGGGAGTGGTCCAGGGGAGAGCTTCCTGATTGGCTGCCATGTACCTGCTGGTCTGGGGTGAGAGGGCAAAAAAAAGCGCCAACAATGGCGAACCCAAAATGGCGAACGTCGCGCGACGTTCGCGAACTTCCGGCGAGCGCGAACACCCGATGTTCGCGCGAACAAGTTCGCCGGCGAACAGTTCGCGACATCTCTAGTCTGGGCAGCTTCTCTCTCTTAAAAGCCGCAAGCTGGAGAGGATTAATCTCATGGAACCAATGCTGGGGTCTAGGTTGTCTTTCCCTTTTGAAAGCTAATGGCTGTGAAGGACTACGCCCTATGATTGAAAACAATGCCCAGGTTGGGAGACCTTTATTTCAGGTAATGCTCTTATGCCGGGAGGCTTTAGAATTTGATATTATGACCAGAGGTAAACAGTTAGGACCGCCATATGGGTTTTACATTGACGTGGTATGGTGGCTTATCAATCTTATGATCATAATTTTGTAACTAAAAAAATGCTGTCTTTAAAAATACATGCATCTGCATAGATTACTTATAGGATGGGACCAGGGAATGTGCATTGATCATTTTTTTTTCTTTTTCTCTGTTTGTAGTTAATTTGGCCAGATGAGTAGCACTTCCATTGTATTTTAGTACATTTTTATTAAGCCATGGAGTGCTCCCACAACCTTTCCTTTTTGCATTTTGTATTGTAGCAGATCTATTCTGTTCAGAAGTTCAGCAGCTATGCTGCAGGCCAGACTTCCATGTGGTTGAAGCACCCCCACACCCGTCCCTTTAAATGGTGGAACAATGCTTTTGGAAATGGGTGTTGGTCTGGGAAGTTTCTCTCTCTTAAAAGCCGCAAGCGGGGGAGGATTAATCTCATGGAACCAATGCTGGGGTCTAGGTTATCTTTCCCTTTTGAAAGCTAATGGTGGGGGAGGATTAAGCCCTATGATTGAAAACAATGCCCAGGTCGGGAGACCTTTATTTCAGATAATGTTCTTATGCCGGGAGGCTTTAGCATTTGATATTATGACCAGAGGTAAACAGTTAGGGACCGCCATATGGATTCTACCTTGACGTCGTATGGTAGCTTATCAATCTTATGATCATAATTCTGTAACTTAAAAACCGCTGTCTTTGTAAATACATGCATCTGCATAGATTACTTATATGATGGGACCAGGGAATGTGCATTGATCAATTTTTCTTCTTTTTCTCTGTTTGTGCTTACAACAAGTTTGTCACAAACTGCTTTATTTTGCAGTTAGTTTTCCCACAGTTTGAGGGGGTGGAGTTTGATTAGTTGCACCTGAACCGACTGTATAAATAGAACCCCTGGGACTCTAGTGGAGCATGCTCTAATGCAACCGTTACTATCAAAAGAACCATTTTGCCCCCTCTTCCACTAAAGAAAAATAGTCTGGAGCCACAAAACATAACACAGCTTATGAAGTTTTAAAAGTTGTAACCTTTTTTTTAATATTAACTGTTACAACAACAGAATCAGGATTTTTGTGTATCAAATCAAAGTGTATTCATTTATTGCACGAATAGCCGACGTGACGTTTCGGTCCACGCAGGGACACACGGCTAGATCGTATGATATTAAGCAGAGACTAACTTGCACTTCACAGAATGTGATATACATAATAAAATGCCCGTGTGGTTTACTGTATTGCGGAAAAACTTGTAGACAACTTAGGTAGTGCATCAGTATGCACCGTGCAACCATTAGGGCCGCGCTTGACCCTAAACCTAGGAAAGAAACCAAACAAGATATTTCAAAACAACCGGTGGCTCAACACTGGTTGTTAGCTAAACATCCAGCTTCTGCATTCAAATGTATGCAAATTGATTGTATTGCAGATTTACAAAGGGGAGGCAACATTGATCAAGCTCTATTGCAGAGAGAAGCATTTCTGAACATAAACTGAACTGTGTCCACCCAAGGGGTTTGAATATCTCATTATCATTGAATTGTTTCCTGTGAGTGAAGTGCGTTAGTATGATCCGAGTTGTTCCTAATAACTCTGAGGAACTGCGAATATAGGACCCCTCGGGACATATGTGGTGGATGGTGCGAACTGGCATAAATCAAACTATTCCTATCTGTAGGTTTTTTTATACAGTGTAGTGCCTAAACCATCTCCATCCCTATAAATAGTCAAATCCAAATAATGGATTTTGTGCTGGTCAAACGTTATTGTGAGTTTAATAGGGGAGTCAAGAGTATTAAGGGCCTCACCAAAACTCAAAAGTTCGTCAGTAGTGCCCGACCATATCAGCAAGAGTTCGTCTATATAGCGCTTGTAGAAAATAATATTATTCCCACCCATAGGTAGTAACCATTAAGTCTCATAGTGTTGCATGTACAGATTGGCAAAAGAGGGGGCGAAATTCGAGCCCATGGCAGTCGCTGATACTTGTAAGTAAAAGGAGTCCTGAAATATGAAATAATTATGTGATAATATCATGTCCAGTAAAAGAATCAAAAAGTCTACCACTGGTGGGCCTTGATGGAAATTCTGAAGTGCCCTCTCGCACGTAGCTATACCTTCAGTGTGTGGAATGACTGTATATAATCTAGCAACATCCATCGTCACAAGCAGACAGTTATCTGGTAATTTCACATCCTTCAATAAATTTAGTAAATGTTTAGTGTCTTTAATATATGAATCCATTATTTGGACCACAGGTTGCAAAAAATGATTAGTCTTATCTATGATGATCTTGCTACAAATGTTTGCTATACGTAACAGGTGTAACATAAAAGGTGCATGTACAGCCGACGTGACGTTTCGGGCCCATCAGGGACCTTTCTCAAGGCAACCATGTCTGTGTTACAATCACATATATACTTAAAGTGAACCAATCCATGAGTAGTGACATCATCAACATGTGTGATGAGCATGTGTAATTAGCATAATAATACTATTAAAGTGACTTGTGCTAAAGGTTAACTAGTGCTCATTGGAACATAAAGTGTACTGTTTTAAATATAAAACATTTAAAAAGGTAAAAGATTAAAACATACAGATAGTGATTCATGATGACTATAAATAACCCCATCTTATTGATGTGGTGTGAACGTGAACCTAGATTCATTGTGCTCACTAACAATTTATCAAAACGTACTAAAGAAATCTTTTCCACTTTATTCTATAAATTCTCAAAAATTTTACGTATCACCTATTAGTTAAAAACAAATTGCAGGTCATAATTACGGTGGAGTCCTTTTCAATTATGCTATTTTATATTCCCTTGGCTATTTTGTACGGCAGTACTACTATTCTGTACTTCACTACTGATCTCCTCCAACAATGTTGGGTTGAATAAATATCATGCATCAATGGGAAAATTGAAAAACAATGTTCCAGAAAACCAGTTCCTTTTCACAAAAAAAAACAGTTCAAAGATAATGAGCTGTTAAGGCCCCTGGGGGTCACACACTTAAATTCGTAGGTCCAGAATGCCTCCCTCTGTAATAACCTATGGTCCCATCCTCGTGGTAATCCTGGAATAGAATCAATGGGCATACATTTAAAAGATGATGCTAAAAGCCAATGTTGTGCCACTGGCTGTTTGGAAATGTCCTGTTTGGCATCTTTTTTAGTTTCTTTGTTACCTTATGGGTCCAGTGCAGCTCTGATGGTAGACCGGTGCATGCTGATTCTCTCCTTTAATTGTTTGTGGTTTTCCCCACAATACAAAAAAACACATGGGCACTTTATAATATATACAACATTCTGAAATGTACACGTAAGGCTGTGCTTTATCGTGTATCTCTTGCCTGTGTGTGGATGAAAAAACTGACTGCCAGTGATTAGAGAGTTACACATGACACACCCGCCACATTTGAACACCCCCAACCTCCCCATTCCGGCGTGTACCCCATATTTGCTCACCAGATCCGTTGGTGAAAGGAGTTCCTTCAGGTTACTGTTTCTCCTAAGTCCAAAGCGGTCTCTTTTGCGGTTAATCAATGACATTTCTGCGTCCGTTTTGATGATGGGCCATTGCTGTAAAACAGATTTCTTTATCAATGGGGTGCGTGTGTCATATGTGGTTACATAATACAATGAGTCCTCCTCATTCCCGACTGATCTCCTTGATCCTTTTAAGACCTCCTCTCGATCCAGTGTCTTAGCCCATACTTTTATATCCCCTATTATTATAAATATTATTATTATTTATTGGGGTACCCCCTATCCAGAAAACACTGTGCCACGTTTTCTATAGCCATATTCCTTTCCGACTCTCTACTGGTCACCCATACCACACGTAACATTTGTGATCGGGGTAAAGAGTTTAATAGATGTCTAGGATGGCTACTGGTGTAATGCAATAATGTGGTCCTGTCTGTAGGTTTCTGGAAAATTTTCGTTTGCAGCTGCTGTGTTTCAGGATCCTTATATAGTGTCACATCCAGAAAATGAATACTACACAGATCTCTGATGGTTGACAGTATTGTATTTAAGTCATTTACAAAGATAGAGAGTTCTTCATCTGGTCCATGCCAGAGAAAAAATAGGTCATCAATATACCATCCTTAGTACCCACCATATTTACGAAACAAGGTGTTATTGTATATATGTTGTGTCTCATAAGCATGAATAAAAATGTTAGTGTATGTGGGCGCGACGTTAGAGACCATCGCCATACCGGTCAGCTGCACATAGAATGTCTCCTCAAATTTATAATAATTCTTGTGCAGTATGAACTCCAGAAGTGAGAGCACAAATTCTATTGTTGGACCTTCATATTCCACATTATTGCTTAGGAGATCTCCCACTGCATCAATGCCTGCTTGGTGTGGAATGCATGTGTACAGACTATGCACATCCATCGTGACAAAATAAAAAGTCCCATTTGTCAAGTCTATACTTTGTATTACATTAAGAAAATCTGTTGTATCTTGCAAATAGGAACTCAGTCCCTTTACCAATGGCTGTAAGAGCAGATCTACATACTTGGCAATTTGTTCCGTTAGGGACCCCCTTGCTGATATAATTGGCCTACCTGGTGGTTGTTTTGGATGCTTGTGGATTTTTGGTAGTGTGTATATAACCGGTCTTACCGGATACTCCACATTTAGTCCATTGCGAAGAGTTTCTGTTATCCATCCATGTGACAATGCTTGATCCAAGATTCTTTTCAACTGTAGCTGAAATTTAGAAGTGGGTTGATAGGTTAATTTTTGGTAGCAATTAATGTCCGATAACTGACCCAAAATCTCTGACCTATAGTACCCATAATCCAGTATGACCACCGCCCCTCCTTTATCGGCTGGTTTAATTATAATGTTTGTGTTTTCACGAAGCCCTTTAAATGCATCCTGCTGTGTTGTGCTAGCTGGGGTTGATCTGATGCTGCTGCATCAATCATGCGAGAAAAGGTGCGAAGTGAGGTGTTCTGTGTAACCGGGTCAAAATCAGTCTTGGTTTTAAATTGTGCAGTTTTATTTACTTCTAATGCACAAGTCTCCCCCTTGTCCTTGTAATGTTCACGTCATGTTAAGTTGTGACAAAACTTGTAATTATCTATAATATTCCAAAATTCATGCTTCAGGGTAGAGGGGACATATGTTAGACCCTTAGATAATACACTTATCTCACCTGCCGTTAAGTTGTGCTCAGAGAGGTTTATGATCATTTGTTCAGGGGTATCCTGCCACCTCTGCGTGGTGGTCTGCCCCGTCCTCTTATGTTTTCTGTGTTTCTGGCCTCCCCGCCGGTGCCTCTGTTGGCCGCAGGCTCAGCGGCCTGATCGTGCTCTAAAAAAACCTCCGACGTCGCACGTGATTTCCCTTCAGTCTCTCCTTCTGATTTGGCACTGCTGGATACATACCCCAGTGGTCTCCTTACTGCCCACTTTATCATTCTGCGCCTCTGCGTTCCAGGCCTCCCTCCATGACGCCATCGGTATACGCCATTTTCCCTATAGTCCTGCTGCACCCGGAGAAATTTGGAGCATTTGAAAGCTAGTATATCCTCTTTATATTTGACGGTCTGTTACTCAGCCAGTCTATTTCCCTGTCCGACTTCAGGGTATTGAGATGAGCTACCAAAAATGAACCTATCACTCCACGTCTAAATTTCAGCTACAGTTGAAAAGAATCTTGGATCAAGCATTGTCACATCGATGGATAACAGAAACTCTTCTCAATGGACTAAACGTGGAGTTTCCGGTAAGACCGGTTATATACACACTACCAAAAATCCACAAGCACCTAACACAACCACCAGGTAGCCCAATTATATCAGCAAGGGGGTCCCTAACGGAACAAATTGCCAAGTATGTAGATCTGCTCTTACAGCCATTGGTAAAGGGACTGAGTTCCTATTTGCAAGATACAACAGATTTTCTTAAAGTAATACAAAGTATAGACTTGACAAATGGGACTTTTTATTTTGTCACGATGGATGTGCATAGTCTGTACACATGCATTCCACACCAAGCAGGCATTGATGCAGTGAGAGATCTCCTAAGTAATAATGTGCAATATGAAGGTCCAACAATAGAATTTGTGCTCTCACTTCTGGAGTTCATGCTGCACAAGAATTATTTTAAATTTGAGGAGACATTCTATGTGCAGCTGACCGGTATAGCGATGGGCTCTAACGTCACCCCCACATACGCTAACATTTTAATGCATGCTTATGAGACACAACATATATACAAAAACACCTTGTTTTGTAAATATGGTGGGTACTACAGACGGTATATCGATGACCTATTTTTTCTCTGGCATGGACCAGATGAAGAACTCTCTATCTTTGTAAATGACTTAAATACAATACTGTCAACCATCAGATTTACATTGCACAGAGATCTGTGTAGTATTAATTTTCTGGATGTGACACTATATAAGGATCCTGAAACACAGCAGCTGCAAACGAAAATTTTCCAAAAACCTACAGACAGGACCACATTATTGCATTACACCAGCAGCCATCCTAGACATCTATTAAACTCTTTACCCCGATCACAAATGTTACGTGTGGTACGGGTGCCCAGTAAAGAGTCGGAAAGGAATATGGCTATAGAAAACATGGCACAGTGTTTCCTGGATAGGGGATACCCCAATAAATTAATAGGGGATATAAACACTTGATCGAGAGGAGGTCCTAAAAGGATATCAGTCGGGAATGAGGAGGACTCATTGTATTATGTAACCACATATGACACACGCACCCCATTGATAAAGAAATCTGTTTTACAGCAATGGCCCATCATCAAAACGGATGCAGAACTGTCATTGATTAACCGCAAAAGAGTCCGCTATGGACTTGGGAGAAACATTTACCTGAAGGAACTCCTTTCACCAACGAATCTGGTGAGCAAATATGGGGTACACGCCGGAATGGGGAGGTTGGGGGTGTTCAAATGTGTCGGGTGTGTCATGTGTAACTCTCTAATCACTGGCAGTCAGTTTTTTCATCCACACATGGGCAAGGGATACACGATAAAGCACAGGCTTACGTGTACATTTCGGAATGTTGTATATATTATAAAGTGCCCATGTGGTTTTTTGTATTGTGGGAAAACCACTAGACAATTAAAGGAGAGAATCAGCATGCACCGGTCTACCATCAGAGCTGCCCTGGACCCAAAAGGTAACAAAGAAACTAAAAAAGATGCCAAACAGGACATTTGCAAACAACCAGTGGCACAACATTGGCGTTTAGCCAAGCATCCAGCATCATCTTTTAAATGTATGCCCATTGATTGTATTCCAGGATTACTACGAGGATGGGATCTAGAGCAAGGGTAGGCAACCCGTGGCTCCAGAGCCTCATGCGGCTCTTCATCCTGCTTGCTGTGGCTCAGTCTTGTGGCTTTGCCTATCACTTCGTCTATACAGCCCTTGCACCTGCTGGTGGCTCAAGAAGGCATGACTGAGCCACAGCAAGATGATTCATCATGGTCCTTACCGCGGTCGCACACACAAGACAAGAGATGGACGTGGATGTGGCGCATATTTTAACGACGTGTATAGCACTCGCCTTTAAACAGATGAGAACACTAGCATTTCATAGGGCTATTCAGTGTTTACTTTATTTCAAAGTAGGCCTAAATCTTGCTCTTTTGTTGTTGTAACAGTTAAAATTAAAAAAAGGTTAAAACTTTTAAAAGTTTATAAGCGGTGTTATGTTTTGTGGCTCCAGACTATTTTTCTTTAGTGGAAGAGGGGGCAAAATGGCTCTTTTTTTAGTAAAGGTTGCTGACCCCTGATCTAGACCATAGGTTATTACAGAGGGAGGCATTCTGGACCTACGAATTTAAGTGTGTGACCCCCAGGGGCCTTAACAGCTCATTATCCCTGAACTGTTTTTTCGTGAAAAGGAACTGGTTTTCTCGAACATTGTTTTTCAATTTTTTTCCCATTGATGCATGATATTTATTCAACCCAACATTGTTGGAGGAGATCAGTAGTGAAGTACAGAATAGTAGTCCTGCAGTACAATAGAGCCAAGGGAATATAATATAGCATAATTGAAAAGGACTCCACCGTAATTATGACCTGCAATTTGTTTTTAACTAATAGGTGATATAGGAGATTTTTGAGAATTTATAGAATAAAGTGGAAAAGATTTCTTTTTTTTTTTTTTTTTAAAGATTTTATTTATTAAGTTTCAGGGGAGGGGTACAAAAAAGAAGGGGGAAGACAAGAGAAAAAAGAAAAAAAAAAAAAAAAGAATACACAACTTACGGTTCAGTTCCAGGTTACATATTACTCTATAAACCCTGCACATTCACAATAACACAGTAGACACAGTGTACATGTAGTGATTTACTATGGCAATACCCCTGCAATGTAAGGAAAGAGGTCTCCTAACAAGCAACAGAGTTAGCAGGGCATATCAACTAGGTTGACATCGAGCCAGGGATTCCAGACCCTTTCAAATTTCGACGGGCAGCCACGGGCTATGTATGTAAGCTTGAGAGATGGTAAATTTTTATTGATCAAATTAGTCCAGGCAGTAATAGTAGGGGTATTATTTCCCATCCAGCCCATCACCACCAACTTTTTAGCATAAAATAACAACGTTCTCATGAGCGTCCTTGACCTGTTCAATGGCAATAGGGAAAAGATTTCTTTAGTACGTTTTGAGAAATTGTTAGTGAGCACAATGAAACTAGGTTCACGTTCACACCGCTTTAAAAATATGGGGTTATTTATAGTCATCATGAATCACTATCTGTATGTTTTAATCTTTTACCTTTTTAAATGTTTTATATTTAAAACAGCACAAATTCACTTTATGCTCCAATGAGCACTAGTTAACCTTTAGCTCAAGTCAGCTTAATAGTATTATTATGCTAATGACACATGCTAATCACACATGTTGATGATGTCACTACTCATGGATTGGTTCACTTAAAGTATATATATGTGATTGTAACACAGACATGGTTGCCTTGAGAAAGGTCCCTGATGGGCCCGAGACGTCACATCGGCTGTACATGCACCTTTTAATACAGTTGTCTTGACTAAGAAAACCTGGTGTTGCTGGTCTGATTTATTGTGTATATATATATATATATATATATATATATATATATATATATATATATATTTGTACAAACTGGAGTGGAGCGCCGGGGGGGGGGGGCAACAGACTCTTACAACAGACTCTTACAACTCCAGAAATGGTAGAAGTTTTGGATTCATACCCTACAAACACTATAACCCAAGGGTCTTAATAGAGAATATGACCTTTATGCCTTTATTTAATATTGTTACTAATGGGTGTGGTTTGGGACTTTGTTGTCTTTAACACACATTGTATTTAGATGTAGCTGGTTAGTTTTACCAGTGGTTTCGATATTGTTATATACTAAATAATGACAGATGCTGTAATATGACAGAAATTGTAATATGAGACATGATGTGTAAAAGCTATAACATAAAACGTGATGTATATAATATGGGTGAAACCTGATTTACATGTTCATAGAATCCTGATTGGATTAGCCTTGATTTGTTTCACGTGTCAGGTGTGTTAAGGCATAGCCTTTTTACAGGTTGTGATGTCACTTTGATGTATACTGCTTGACAAAGAAGCGGGAGCTTCGAAACGTTGCAGAGTTTCAGATAAAGCAATTTTCTTTCATTCACTACATTGGTCTGGACTTTTTTGTTTTGATATATATATATATATATATATATATATATATATATATATATATATATATATAGGATCCCACAGTACCAGCACTCAAACAGATGTATCCAGTAGTGCTCGATCAAAAGCAGGCATGTATGTAACACGATGGATCAGCACACACTGTTATTTTGTGAAGCAATAGTGTTTATTTCAAGCAAAACACATTTTTATCCGACGTTTCGGTCCCACCTGGGGACCTTTTTCAAGGATAATGCGGTGTAACAAAAAATGGTTTAAATACCCACCCCCTGAGTGAATAATGGCGCCAACATGACGTCATACAGTGAATACAAAGTGTGAATACTTGTACCTCCCCCATGGTAGTTTACATCATCAAATGCCCATGTGGCCTAATCTACTGTGGTAAGACCATCAGGCCATTAAAGGATAGGATTAACATGCACAGATCGAGCATCAGGGCAGCATTGGATACCAATCGTAAGGTAGACCCTGGCAAACAGGATATTGCCCAGCAACCAGTGGCCAAACACTGACGGGAAGCAGGACATGATCCATCCCAGTTCAAGTGTATGCCTATCAATCGGATACTCAAGCCCCCCAGAGGAGGGGATCTTGAGAAACTACTTCTGAAAAGGGAGGCTTTTTGGATAAACGAATTAGATTGTGTGACACCAAAAGGTCTGAATGGACAACTCCAATTGAATTGTTTTCTGACATAAGTAACCATTGCTTTTCCTTGCTATTGTGCTATTTTGGGCTATACATGTTTTCAATGCCTTCCTGTTTCTCTAATTTACAGACATAGAATATATCTCTGGGTCTGAATTGAACACTTCCTACTCTGTAAGTAACTGTTTCTTTAATTGCTTGTATACATTAGGAAGTTTTTTTGTTACTATACATGTATCTTTTTTTATGGACACAATTGCTATCAGCATTCCTTCGACTTGATAGGGCTGTGCGAACACTGACACCCAGTGGTGAACTGAAATGATTACACCATGTTCTTTCAATGAACTGAAATGGACACAAGACTTTATGGACTCAAATTACACTTTGTATTCACTGTATGACGTCATGTTGGCGCCATTATTCACTCAGGGGGTGGGTATTTAAACCATTTTTTGTTACACTGCATTATCCTTGAAAAAGGTCCCCAGGTGGGACCAAAACGTTGGATAAAAATGTGTTTTGCTTGAAATAAACACTATTGCTTCACAAAATAACAGTGTGTGCTGATCCATCGTGTTACACACACACACATATATATATATATATATATATATATATATATATATATATAAATACATTTTGCAAAGGACCAGCACACTGTTTTTTCAAATGTCCAAAGTGTTTTTATTTTTCACATCAAATTGCCTCCAACTTTTCGGCCCGCCTTGGGGCCTTTATCAAGGATAAAGTGCTTAGTGATATAACAACCAACCCATACAACCCTCCAAAAAGAGGCGCCAGTGATGATGTCATTTCCACCAGAATTTTTCAATTATACAATTTGTGCAAGTGATTAAAATCAAGTTAAATATATAATAAAAAGTTAATATGTAATAAAGAGTTAATATGCAATTCATATGAATGTGTAATATAAAACTCCACCACATGGTGTCACCTTCAAAAGCTCCAGTATTGATCACTACATTTCCAGAATCAGCAAATACATTGTAACTTCACCTGTAGATAAAAAAAGCTCTAATCACATATCTTGCAACTAATGTTTCAATATTTGTATTTATACACATCTATATTTGCAACATGTTACCATTTGATGAGATAATATCTAGTTAGGGGAAAAAAATCACATTAAGTTAAAAAACAGCTATGTACTTGTTGCCCATTTAGTCCCTTAGGTATTACACAATCCAGCTCATTAATCCAAAACGCTTCTCTTTTCAGTAATGCATTATCATGGTCTCCCCCTCTGTCTCTTTTAGGTATTTGTTCGATAGGCATACATCTAAATGATGCTGGGCTGTGTTTAGCATCAGCCCAATGCCTCACCACAAGCTGTTGTGAAATATCCTGTTTTTTATTTTTAGCTTTTTCTTTTTTGTCTGTATCCAATGCTACCCGTATGCTTGACCTATGCATTGCCATTCTTTCCTTTAATTGTCTGGTGGTCTTTCCGCAATATATAAGCCTGCAGGGGCATTTAATAATATATACCATCATGGAGGTGTCGCACGTCATCCTCTGTTTTATTGTGTATCGCTTCCCTGTATGGGGGTGTGTAAAGTATGCGCCCAGAATTAGGGCACCACACAGGATACAACCCGTACATTTATATACTCCCGGGCGCATCACCAAAAAATTTTGTGGTTGGACCTTTTGATATTTATATACAGGATCTGAGGGGCTTAAGGTCTCCTTCAGATTTCTTCCCCTTTTGAAACTGAATTTGGGCTTATTGGGCAGCTTTTTACAAATGGAATCGTCTGAGGTCAGAATTGACCAATGCTTTATAACACTTTGTTTAACCAATGCGCTGTTTGCTCCATATTTACTAACATAATAAATATTATTTTCCATTGGTCCTTTTTTGTTCGCCTGCCTCATTTCTTGTTCCCTCATTATTGTGACAAGGAAGCCGACTGGTTGGGACGCCTGAAAGAGCAAACTGAAAAGTACAAAGCGGAATTATTAGCGTTTAAAAGCGCGAAGCGGCTTAAAGTGAACCAGGATTATAAAGAAGGTTCAATATACCGCTGGCAGCAAGGCGTGACCCCGAGAAGAAGGAGAACGGAATAGCGAGGACTGAGATCACCTGCGAGATCAGCAGTGCATCAGAAAGTGAAGGGGAGACGGGGACCTTGGAGTCGCAACATCCTCAGGCACCTTTTTTAGGGGAGCGCCAGCGGAACAGCCGGGATCCAGGAAGGCCACCCGTCGCAGCGGCAAACGCAACTCCAGTAAGCACAAGATCGTAGAAACAGCAACTGACGGTCAGGAGGAAGACTTGATATTTAATCTATCTGGATACCAGTTATCAGACGCGGAACGATCGCTACTAAGTAAAGGTTTGGGATATGTTCCAGTGGTGATTGACATTCCTTTTTACATGTGATTGATAATTACAAGTTCACTAGACAATTGAGACTTAAGGAACGATATGGCCCTAAAATTGCCCCCCCTGATATGGATTTGGATACAGAAAAAGCGAGCGATGACACGGTCCTGTTTATGGATGATATTGAATTACATACGAGTACCCCCATTATAAATACAGGGATTGGTTATGGGGGATCTAATCTAGAGAAATTCAAACCAAAAAGTACCTTTGACCCTGTCAGTAACAATGCGTCTAACAAAACATTTAATCGTATGTTAAACTTTGACATGTCCTCTTATAATAGCAGGAAATGAAATAGGAGGGGTAACCTTATGATGGTAGAGAAGGGGGCGCTGAGATCTCTAAATAGCAAAAAAGATATTATTATCAAGTCGGCCGACAAGGGAGGAGGCATCGTTATTTTGGACTATGTTTATTACAAACAGGAACTCTTGGCACAATTATCAGATTTAACCAAATATGAAAGAATGGCATCTGATCCCACAGAACAATTTCGTATGGAATTAGACACTATACGTAAGGTTGCTGTTAATAATAATTGGATCACTGAGAAAATGTATGATTATTTTTCAATCTCACACCCCATACGGCCTGTAATTTATACATTGCCCAAAATTCACAAGGATGTGAAGAAACCCCCAGGACGCCCAATAATTTCTTCAAATGGGTCTTTAAACGAAGGCATTGCAGAATTTGTGGATACTATACTCCAAAAGAAATCTGGCTCTCGCACACCCTTGAGTGGGGTTAATCAATGCTGTCTGGTGCACAATGGTAGAGGTTCGGCAACCTCAAATCCGGTACAGAAGTAAAGCAATCCAGAGGCACACAGAGCTGATGCAAGCAAGGAACACCTTACACGTTTATTGCGGTATAGCAGTGTAACGTTTCGGGGTCTGGCCCCTTTATCAAGCATACAGAAGTGAAAGGCAAACGAACATATAAAGAGGTGCAATGATGGCTATTGGTTAATGCAAATGAAGCTCAAATTAAGTCCAATTAGGTGAATGTCCAATAAAGTGTTGGTCCATAGGTCATGTGATACCAGTGAAAAAAGGTGAAAAAAAAGTGAAAAAATAGAAAAAGTTCTGAACAAAATACCTAGAATCAAAAAGGAGAGTAAAATAATAAAAACATTTTATACAAAAAATCCTTTTTGTATACGAAACTCCATAGATCTCGAGAACTTAGCACAATCTAGTTAGTTTAGAGATTACATATCTTACCCTGTCAAAAGAGGAAAGGGGGGCCTTCAAATTCTTTCCCTGTCAAAAATCTGCAGAGAAATGTTTCACCTGAAAAAAAGGAATAAACAGCTTAATTGTAATATCTTATAAATAGCACGACAGGTTAAATTCTTTAGGTTGTCTGGATTGCAAACGCCATATCCAATAACATTCCCTCTGGTGTAAAAGCCTTTTAATATCATGCCCTTGTTTAGGGAACACTTTTTCTAATATTTGCCACCGTAATTGCGCCACCCCGTGGCCATGGGTAAAGAAATGTCTAGCTGATAACATTTCTTTTTTCTCGCTTTTCTCAGTGATTTTGTCTTTTTTAGATTGAAATTGGAATTACAGGTTTATAATTTCTTATGACAGATTTGTGTTCATAAAGGCGTGTTTTTATGGGTCTAGTGGTTTGGCCAATATATGTCATGCCACAAGGGCATTTAATGCACTAAATCACGTTAGAGGTATCACATGTAAAGAATCCTTTAACCTTGTGTTTAGAGCCTAACGATGTATGCATCACCCCATCACCAGGTATGATGCCACTGCAGTGCCCACAATTTCTACAGGGAAACGTGCCGTTAGCACGTGCCATGAGTGGTAGACGTCTCGTTTAGGGATTCCCTTAGGTTTGATGAGATCACCTATATTCTTTCCTCTCCTATAAGAGAAGAGGGGCGGTAGCTGGAACAGGTGCCCAAATTTGGGGTCCGCCTTTAGAATCCCCCAATGTTTTAAAATGGCGTTCCTACATCCTACATATATCAAAGGACGTGATGAAGGGGATACGTGCAGACTCATTATTAGGACTAGTTTTTCTCTTTAATGTTTGAGTTCTCGGTATCGATCTCACCTCTTCCTTAGTTACTAGTAATGTCAGTGTCATACCCTTTCTCTGCAAATTTATTAACCATCTTCGAAGCTTCTGTTTCGAACAGCTCATCCGAGGAAGTAATGTGTCTTACGCGTAGTAACTGACTCTTAGGTAAACCTCTTAGAAGCCCTGGAGGATGAAAGCTAGTACTCCTAACTAAGTTATTCTTATCCGTAGGTTTAGTGTACAGGGAGTTTACAAAGGAGCCATCAGTATACTGAACATTAACATCCAAAAAGTGGATTTCCGTGGGATTAGCCTCAAAAGTGAATTTAATCGTACTATGTGTGCTATTCAAGTACATTACAAATTCCTGTAGTTTCTCGAATGGTCCTGTCCAAATAAGAAATGTGTCATCCACGTAGCGCATTTAGGAGTGGATATATGTGGAAAATTCGACACTGGAAAAAATGAAGGTTTTTTCAAAAAAATCAATAAAGATGTTAGCATAGGCAGGTGCCATGTTGGCACCCATGGCACAGTCCTGTAGCTGTAGGAAAAATTCATTGTTGTATTGGAAATAATTTTTTGTCAGGACACATTCCAACAGGGTACATAGAAAATTCACCATAAAGGTGGGTAAGGAACCGTAAACTAGATATGTACGAATACACTCGATGCCCAGATCGTGTGGAATAGACGTGAAGAGATCCTTCACATCTAATGAGCAGAGGAAGAAAGGTTCATCAGGCACATGTAATTTCTCCAACCTTACAAGGAAATCAGTGGTGTCAATTAAGACTGGTTCTAAAGTCGGTAACACTTCCTGCAAGTACATATCAATATAAATAGCGAGAGGTTGCCAGATGGAACCAATATTGGAAACAATACGCCTTCCCGGCGGTAGGGTGAGGCTTTTGTAACTTTTGGGTAAAAAGTAAATATTGAGAACCTTGGGAAATTGGGAAAACAGGAGCTGGCAAATATCATCCGATATAATCCCTCATCATTCAATAACACATTTAATTCACTTTTAAATTTACAGGTGGGATCACCACTGCATTTTTTGTAATGTGCTGCATTATTTAATTGTCGCTCAGCTTCCTTCTCATACTCAGAGACATTAAGGATCATCGTGCCCCCACCCTTATCAGCTTTCATTATAGTGATATCACCATTTGCTTGTAATTTAGCCAAAGCAGTTCTCTCCTCCTTAGACATATTACTCTGTGGTCGCTTACTTTTTTTCTCAATAGCTTTAGACAATTCTAATGAGACAACCGATTCAAAAGTGTCGATTGAAGGAAAGCTACCAGGTGGAACAAAGTTACTTTTTGTACCCAATTTGCATTTAAGCATAGGCAACACTTTATCATTTGTTTTAACAATCGGTTTGTCAGAAAAGAAAGCTTTGAATTTGAAGGCCCCCATTTCCTCTTTTGACAGGGTAAGATATGTAATCTCTAAACTAACTAGATTGTGCTTAGTTCTTGAGATCTATGGAGTTTCGTATACAAAAAGGATTTTTTGTATAAAATGTTTTTATTATTTTACTCTCCTTTTTGATTCTAGGTATTTTGTTCAGAACTTTTTATATTTTTTCACTTTTTTTTTTTTTACCTTTTTTCACTGGTATCACATGACCTATGGACCAACACTTTATTGGACATTCACCTAATTGGACTTAATTTGAGCTTCATTTGCATTAACCAATAGCCAATATAGCCATCATTGCACCTCTTTATAAGTTTGTTTGCCTTTCACTTCTGTATGCTTGATAAAGGGGCCAGACCCCGAAACGTTGCACTGCTATACCGCAATAAACGTGCAAGGTGTTCCTTGCTTGCATCAGCTCTGTGTGCCTCTGGATTGCTTTACTTCGATACTATACTCCAACCATGGGTACAAAATACATATAGTTATTTGAGAGATACTAATGATTTTTTAAGGGTGATTCAAAGTATTGATCTTCCTTTAACAGACATGATTTTTGTGACAATGGACGTACAAAGCCTCTACACCTGCATTCCTCATAATGCAGGTGTGGAGGCAGTACGGGAATTGTTGATTGATAATCCTGTATATATGGGTCCCCCAATTGAATTTTTGTTAACCTTATTGGAGTTTATTCTAAACAAGAATTACCTCAAGTTTGAAACAACATACTATATACAACGCACAGGGACAACTATGGGCTCTAAAGTAGCCCCAGCTTATGCAAATGCTTATATGAATAAGTTTGAGAGGGACCACATTTTTAGCCATCCAATGTTTAGACAACATGGGGCGTTCTTCAGGAGGTATATTGATGATATTTTCTTTTTATGGACTGGCCCTGTAGAAGCTCTGGATAAATTTGTTGTGTACTTAAATTGCTTGGATAGCCCTGTAAAATTTACAGCCAAGCATGACCTGCACCAAATTGATTTTTTTTAAAAATACCCTAGTGCACTACCATAGCAACCACCCTAGGCATCTGCTTAACGCACTACCTAAGTCACAGATGCTTAGGGTGGTGTGCATTGATAGCGACCACACTAAAAGAGAAGAAGATCTGAGCGATATGTGTTCAAAATTTTTGTCTAGAGGATACCCCAAGAAATTGATAATGGACATCAAAAATTGGGCTTTGACACTGGATCGGAAAGAAATAAAGAGGGAACAAGAAATGAGGCAGGCGAACAAAAAAGGACCAATGAAAAATAATATTTATTATGTTAGTAAATATGGAGCAAACAGCGCATTGGTTAAACAAAGTGTTATAAAGCATTGGTCAATTCTGACCTCAGACGATTCCATTTGTAAAAAGCTGCCCAATAAGCCCAAATTCAGTTTCAAAAGGGGAAGAAATCTGAAGGAGACCTTAAGCCCCTCAGATCCTGTATATAAATATCAAAAGGTCCAACCACAACATTTTTTGGTGATGCGCCCGGGAGTATATAAATGTACGGTTTGTATCCTGTGTGGTGCCCTAATTCTGGGCGCATACTTTACACACCCCCATACAGGGAAGCGATACACAATAAAACAGAGGATGACGTGCGACACCACCATGGTGGTATATATTATTAAATGCCCCTGCGGGCTAATTGTCACGGTCGGCACCCTAAACCAGAACTAGTGCCAAGCTCCTTTGTCTCGGCTCGGCTTCACCAGTAGTATGACCGCCTTTGGCTTCGGGAGGAGCCCTCAGCATACTCAGATGCCACCTGGACTTTACGAGAGGAGCAAGGCGAAGAGTTCTGGCAAGCAAAGGGGCACGACAGTTGCTAGAGTCAGTTGAGGCCGAAGGTCGCGGTACAATAGGATAAGGCAGATTCATGGTCAGACTGGCTGGGTCGAGGCAGGCAGATAGCTAGGATCATCAGGTAGGCAAAGGGTCAAAACCGGATAGTCAATCAGAAGGGTTGAGGCAGATTCGGAGACAAATAACAGGCAGAGGTCAAACCAGAACGTCAAACATCAGAATCAAGGTCGGTTTCAGGCAAAAGGTCGGGTTCCAGAGATCAGAGTAGTCAAACAGCCAGGCAGAGGTCAAACACAGGAATCAAAACAGACAAAAAGCTTTTCAGCACAAGTAACAAGGCACCAGGAAGCAAATCCTATCACGGGCACTGAATACAACCTGAAATCCCTTTAAATACATTTTTGAATCTCGCGCCACTGCGCGCTGACGTCATCACGTCAGCGCGCATGCGCACAAAATCCAGGAAGAGGTGCGAGCACGCACCCTAGAGGCGTCCCTGCCGTCCCCCCCACTATACCACCAGGGTAAGATTCCCTTACACTTATATATTGCGGAAAGACCACCAGACAAGTAAAGGAAAGAATGGCAATGCATAGGTCAAGCATACGGGCAGCATTGGATCCAGACAAAAAAGAAAAAGCTAAAAATAAAAAACAGGATATTTCACAACAGCTTGTGGCGAGGCATTGGGCTGATGCTAAACACAGCCCAGCATATGCTCATTTAGATGTATGCCTAAAAGAGACAGAGGGGGAGACCATGATAATGCATTACTGAAAAGAGAAGCGTTTTGGATTATTGAGCTGGATTGTGTAAGGGACTAAATGGGCAACAAGTGCTTAGCTGTTTTTTAACTTAAAGTGATTTTTTTCCTCCTAACTAGATATTATCTCAGGAAATGGTAACATGTTGCAAATATAGATGTGTATAAATACAAATATTGAAACAGTTGCAAGATATGTGATTAGAGCTTTTTTATCTACAGGTGAAGCTACAATGTATTTGCTGATTCTGGAAATGTAGTGATCAATACTGGAGCTTTTGAAAGTGATTTCTTATGGACTTTTATATGGATTTTTATTTTCAAAATGAAGGTGACACCATGTGGTGGAGTTTTATATAACACATTCATATGAATTGCATATTAACTCTTTATTACATATTAACTTTTTATTATATATTTAACTTGATTTTAATCACTTGTACTAATTGTATAATTGAAAAATTCTGGTGGAAATGACATCATCACTGGCACCTCTTTTTGGAGGGTTGTATGGGTATTTAAATGGTTGTTATATCACTAAGCACTTTATCCTTGATAAAGGCCCCAAGGCGGGCCGAAACGTTGGAGGCACTGTGATGTGAAAAATAAAAACACTTTGGACATTTGAAAAAACAGTGTGCTGGTCCTTTGCAAAATTTATTTATACATCATTTTGACCAAGCACCTGGGAAGCGGATTAGGTGACGGAGTGCGGGTATCATCAGATAAAAACTATATAGTGCAGTATGTTAATACAAATTGTGTGTATACAAAATATGTGAAAAATAACCAATAGAATCCACTTAAAGTGTGCTCTTGTATGATTTCACCTTTAACGCACACCCAGTGAGTCACCCTACTCACCAGATATAGACCAGTATTATTTAGAGTACTCAGGAAAACAATATATCGTTTTTTTCAGGACAATCTAAGGCTAAGCTTTCAAAATATGCTAGAATGGCTTTTTAAGGCAAGCTCCTTTGACCGTATGTTGTCTGACCACAGCAAAATCTTCCCCCTCAAATCAACTCATGGGATTGAGCTCCCCAAACTATGCCAGTCGGAAGTTTCTTACTTAGATGGACCCATAACTTTGGGGGAAGTGGCTTCAGCCATTGGGAACCTTTCACCCTGCAAAATTCCTGGGCCAGACGGTCTACCGGCAGTGTGGTATCGTCTTCTTAGTGAAGACCTGGTACCCAAGTTACATGCCACACTGGCGGGTGCGAAAAAGTCAGGCTACCTTCCAAAATCCTTTTACTCCGCTATCATAATACTCATACTTAAGGAGAGGAAAGACCCTGAAATGTGCGATTCCTACCGACCCATATCCTTAATTAATACAGATGTTAAAATACTGGCAAAACCCTGGCCCAAAGACTGAATAAAGTAGTAACCTCAATAATACATCCAGACAAAACTGCCTTTATGCCCAACAAGAGTACAGCAATTAACCTCAGATGAATATTTTCCCACCTTCAAATTGACCACACTAATGCTGGTGCCAGAACATTTGACTCTGTTAAGTGGCCATATTTGTGGAAAGTGCTAAAAAGGTTCGGTATAGAACCCAACTTTATCTCTTGGGTTCAGTTACTGTACCAATCACCAACCGCCTGCATACAGGTTAATAGAACCCTCTCCAGGGAATTCCCCCTCTCCTGTGGGACTAGGCAAGGCTGCCCCCTATCCCCACTGCTGTTTGCCCTGGCACTAGAGCCGTTAGCCATGTTGATCTGGCAGTCCCCCAGGGTGATAGGACTTAAAATGGGGAGAATGGAGGAAAAAATTGCCCTATATGGTGATGATATACTCTTATTTCTAGCAGACTACAATGACTGCATTCATAGTGCACTTCACTTAGCAGATCAAATGGGCAGGTTCAGCGGGCTCATAATAAACAAAGAGAAGTCCATTCTTTTCTCTCTTGAGACCCTTGCCCAGAAGGTGACATACAAGGCCTAAATTGGGTTACAAGGTTCAAATACCTAGGAATAGTTATAACATGTAAGATGGATGAATATGTATGTGATAATGTTGAACTGGTGTTGCAAACTTTTAAGTCCAGAGCAAGTCAATGGGAGAAACTTCCACTCACCGTCTGGGGCAGTATAAACCTATTCAAAATGATATTCCTACCCAAATTTATGTATGCTATGCAGCATGCCCCCACCTGGCTTCCCCCACAGCTATTTAAGCATACTGTTTCCCTTTATATGGGCCCATAAAGCCCCCAGGGTCAGTAGGCAAACGCTAATGGCCCCTCTGGACTGTGGCGGATTAGCCCTCCCACATCTAAGATACTACTACTATGCTACTCAATTAATGTACATACATGATTGGCTCACTGCAGACCCTGAGAATCCACTCATGGCACTACATGCCACTATGGCAGGATCCATAGAAGCGTTGAGGAACGCGTCTTATAGGAAAGCCAAAGACACCCCTGAACTGCCACCCATATTATCGACCCCTCAAAAAATATGGGCGCTTACTACTACAGTGCTATCTAAATCAAACCCCCAGCCCTCGCCAAATGCACCACTTTGGAGAAATTACAATTTCACAAATTTTGTGGAAATACCAGACCTTTCACTACTGGCCCAAAGTGGGAATCCACCATTTGAAAGATCTATTAGTGGAAGGTACTTTTCCCACCCTGGCTCAGCTAAGAACGCGCTTAAATCAACCCAGTATACAATTATTCCGATTCCTCCAATTACACCATGTGTTTTGTCTCCCAGTTTGGCTCCCTAACACCTAACACAGTGACCTAATTTTACGAAAATAGATTATGGGACCCGGACCCATATGTATACAAGTCCCTGACTCCTAGCCTGGGGAAACCCTTTGATAGGGCAAGGAACAAATGGGCTGCGGATATACCTCATTTGAGTGATGAGATGTGGGCAGAGGCAACTGATGGGCTATATGATTATCTAATCTCCACCAAAAACAGGATGGTGCAATACAGAATAATTCACAGGAATTATATTACTCAGTTAAGGCTAAAAATAATGGGTAGGAATCCCAACGCATCGTGCCCCAAATGTAACTCTGGGTTCTTCCACTTGATCTGGGCATGTCCAATGGTGCATAAGTACTGGCAGAAGTAGTTAAATACATTAACGAACAAGTCCTGCTACCTGGCATTCTTGCCCAGGAGGTGTGTTTGCTGGGAGTAATTGAGGACATGGTCCCATTGAATAAGACTAGAACTATACTAAAAACACAACTTCTATTCCAAAAAACATGTGGCAATGAAATGGACGAGTCCCCTTCCTCCACAGCTACAGCAATGGGTCCGACTAGTAAACAGTATGCTGCCAGTAATTAAACTAATCTGTCTGGCCAGATGGTGCCCCCAAAAGTTTGAGATGGTCTGGGACCCCTGGCTGGAAGTTAATCCAGGGATAGCTTCCTAAGAATACAAAGATACTCAATTTACCTAATTTACTTCCAAACATAATTAATTTCCCCATAAGGTTTCTCCCATTGACATTTGGTGTATGTCCTACTATATATTCCTGAGCGTATAACTTACTGTTACCCGACAAACATTCATTCTCATTTGTATGGTCATAGCAATGCAAGTATATGTATGTGCTGTTGTGTTAAGAAAAAGTTAAATAAAAACCTTTTTTTTAAAAAAAAAGAAAATATATTTCACAAAAGTATGTTTTTTTGAACACCACAGAAACATTTTTACTACCAATTAAATATGTACCCTAGCTGGAAGGCACAGGACCAATTCAGTCTCAAGATACATTTCAATATATAGCAGCCCCAATTAAAGGCCAGAGCTTTACTAATAGTTTAGTGGGTTACAGGCAAGCATTTCTTGCACGAGATTGATAATGCACCCCTGTGTCCATGCTGGGCAAGTTGACATGAAATAAAAGACGACAAAAAAGTTTGTCATCAAGAGGCCTTGTGCACAAAACAAGAATATAACAATCAATATGATATACAAATGACACTTTGCAATATATGACAATCTGGCCTGTTTGAAAGTATGAACAATATGAGATTAGTGCTGGCCAGGTAATATGTTGGACAGGCATCAAGTGCAAAGTAACAACCAACGCTTTGTGCCTTTAAGGCATACCATACACCTGTGACTTGCTATTTAAGTAGTACTGGCTGGAAGAGGAGGAGGTAGTAGTAGCAGGCATTGGCACAAATTAGGAGTGCTGGGTATCCAAAGTAGGCCATAGGTAGCCATCAATACATCATAGTGCAAAGCACAAGGTACATATTTTTCGCTTGAAAGTGTTGACAGTTGCATGAACATAGGCTATTGTTACATGAATGCACATAACATGTAAAACACATACATACAGAGCTTAATTAGCATGTTACCTTTGAAGCAACACTGCAGTACTGATGAATACACAATAATGTAGTGATGCTTGCAATGATTGGAATTCATTGACCCTTACATGTAACATTTTTTGGCCAAGTTGCAGTGTTGGGTAACACTGCAACATTACCATAGAAATATGTTAGAGCAAATACACTTTTAGATGTTTGTAAGTGCTTTTCCAGATGTTATTGGAAAGGCACCAATGGATGTTAGATGTGGCACACCTTGGTGTTCATAACACCATACGTATATCCATATGTTAGAGCAAATGTACTTAGATGTTTTTTAGTGCTTTTCCAGATGTTATTGGAAAGAGTGCCAATAGATGTTAAAATGGCACCCCTCAGTGATGAGAATGCAGCCCAGTGTAAACAATGGGATGTGTCGTTTAGGAGTCAGTCCCATTGCTGGGTAACGGACAAAATCACACCTCAAGCGTGAGTAGGGCAAAGTTTGTTGCCAGGATAAAATGGGCAAAGAGGCCAGTGTCGGTTTGAAAGTGAGTGACACAGACTGGAGCTAGGGATATTTGCGATTGTCCCCTCGACAGGACCTTCCCTCCTTCCATGCCCCCTTCCTCTCCGCTGTTGAGGAGGATCAGGGGTGGAGCAGCGGAGGGACCAGGGACTTGACCCTCAGCAGAGCCCTCTGGTTGGTGAGGCTGGGCTGCAACGACTGCCACCAGGTCCTGGATGCTGGAATTGATGTCACATAAGTAGCCACCTATCTGTGCCATCCATCTTCGCAGCCAGAGATCCTGGCAGAGCTGCTGTCGAAACATAGGTTGCATAGCAGCCATCATCGAGTCTACCAGCCCCATTGTTCCTCATGTAGTGGTCCCCCAATAGCTGGAGCAGCAGTGGCATCCGCAGCAGCACCACCTACAAGAAAAACCAAATATAAATATATATACATATATTGAACATGTGAATAACCCATAACACATCAAAGGTTGTAAAGGAAGTTGTCCAAGTTAATATTGTAAGTTAGATTGGGGGTGGGTGTTTACATGTTTGGGGAGGGATGGCAAAAACATCACAATATTGGTTTGGAAATTTAACCTTAATCTGTAGGTGACAAATATATGTTTTTTGAAGAAAAAACAAAAAAACTCTATTGATTGTTTTAAGGGCATAAATTACATTAAAATAAGCAACAATTGTAAGAAATTCTTCATTTTAAAACCTACAGATTCTGATGAACATTGAAGAGGCCCTACCCTCCCAATAAAATAAGTAAATTGCTTTACATCTTTATTGACACACAAACAAATAAAGGAAGGGGTTATTAGTTATAAACATTGATCTTATGTATGGGGGGCACCACAGGAATCACGGCTGGTGACTGGGCGCAGGGTTCAGCTCGGTGTTCTGTAATGTGAAATACGACATTAGTGATGTGCTAAACAAGTTGAGGAAGCAGCTACATTGAACACAAACATTGAAGATGTGTGTACCTTGAGCTTCCGGGGCGCCATCTCTATCGTCTCACCCTCTTCCTGGGGTTGCTGAGTGGCCTCATCCCAGTCCTGATCCCTGTCGGAGTCATGTTGTGATGTTTGTGGTGGGGCTGCAATTGTGAATAAAGAAAAAAGATATATTAAAAGACAGAATCATATGGAATAGCAAGTGTACTTGGTTAGTAGATACATGAACAGGAGGACGGCACTCCGGTAAAAAAACAGGTTTTTATTGCTGGGTACTGAAGAAATACATTGGCCTTACGCGTTTCGGGAACACCTTCCCTTAGTCATAGGCTTACAAAGTGAGTCGAGCACATGCATTATATACAATAGATCTCTAGCGACCTCTATTGGTTATCAAAATTATTATGGCTAAAAAATATATATTTTATTATTCTTTGTATATCAATAAAAACAACAACACCCTGCTAAAATGTATAAAACAAAAGGAGGGGAAGGGGAATTCTTTGCCTTGGATATTTTATGCGGTTATCAATTAGAGTTGAGATATGACCTTATGGTAATATCTTAAGTTCTTACTATTGAGTTTATCATAGGTACAAGTCAACTCTTATTTAATTTATATCTTATTACTTTAGTTTTTCCTTTTTCTATTTTTTTGTGTATTGTATTTATACTTAAAGATATAGGTGTGTGCACACATATATGCATATATATAAAAGGGGGTGGGGTTTTCCATAGTCAGATTCTACCAAAAAAGGATGGGTTGGGCTTCCATTAGTTTATATGATTATTGATTTACATGGACAGACCCAAATGTCCTAATGAGTTGTCCTACATCCCATCCTGGGTCCAATAGATATATATATATTCAAATAGTATAACCTATATTTAACGTATATCAGTATAGGTAAATAATATCATATCTTGTATTCAGGGCTTTTTGGTGTTCTCGTTTCAAGTTTCAGGATCCAGAAGGCTTCCCTTAAGTTAATGGAATGTAATGGGTCACCTCCTCTAAACGGTACCTTTACCTGTTCAATGACTTTGACAGCCAAGTCCTGGATACCTCTTGAGGAACATAGAGCAAAATGTTTGCCCACACGGGATCCCTCATCTTTTTTTTCTATCGCCCTAATATGCTCCCTAACCCTTTCTTTTAGGCAACGGGTTGTACGTCCCAAATATTGTTTCCCACAACATGTGCATTCCAGTAGATAGATAACTCTCTTAGTATTACAATTATAAAAGCCATAATTTTGAAAAGTCCTCCCAGTAACATTGGACTTGAAATTGGGTCCTGTGGAATTATTTCCGTGCATGTCTTGCTGTCAGGACTGCCAGAAGTACCCAATGGCGCTGTTTACATTCCCGGCGGTCACAGTGAAGATCCAAGATGGCGGCGCCCATGCTCCACACAAGAATGAAGCGCTCACCTCCGTTTCTTATCCCTTGGTATCAATCATATGCAAATGTCCAACAGACCGCAGCACACTGACACGTTGTTTCTTGTGAAAAAATCTTTTGTGATTTATTGGCTCAGTAGACAAAAAATGCAACGTTTCGAGTCTCACAGGACCCTTTATCAAGCATGTAGTTACAATCATTACTCTGTGTTAAATAGTGAATAGGGAGGGCGGGGAAAGGTCAGGGGGAGTGGTGGGCGGGAACATCCATTACAACAAATCACATTTTTGATACATATAGTGTGTAACAATCAGAATATCTTTAACTATTGTGTATAGTGCCCATCTTCATGAGTATCATAAATAAGTGCATCAAATACATAAAGTATCACATATAGAAATATATATATTTTATATTATTTGTGCTAATAAAAATTTTTTCACTGATTAAAACCATTGAAAGAATTTTTTATTGTTTATCTTTTTTAAAAAAATTTTTTTACTTTAGAAAAATATATTTATATAAACAAAGTTTTTTTCGAGAGAAATATTTTTTGTTTACTCATTTTGCTCGAATACCAGCAATTGATCCCTGGTTAAACATGATCCTATGTGTACAGTTTCGTTTTCATCATTTTAACAATTGGACAATCTGAGATGCCCATATTACCTTTCTTGCAACTTTCTATTCCATGATTCCTTTTGCAGAAGGTAATGATGGCACTCAGAGTTATCCGATTCCCAAACCATTATTTTTACCCTTTAGAAAAAAGAAGGAGAAAAAAGATCATTAGTTTTCAAGGAGCAATAAATGTAAACTCCAATAGTCTACTACCTACTGATTAATAAATAAAGCAGGAGTGTAATCTCTGTTCAATCCTCTAGGCCATACCGTGTCAAGTCTGTGAATCCACTGCATCTCCAGTTTGTGAAGCAACATCTGTCTGTCCCCCCCTCTTCTAGGTGGTTCCACTGAGTCAATTATTTGAAATCTAAGTTGGCTGACTGAATGTTTTGCTTCCACAA
This sequence comes from Xenopus laevis, assembly GCF_017654675.1. Classification (NCBI taxonomy): domain Eukaryota; kingdom Metazoa; phylum Chordata; class Amphibia; order Anura; family Pipidae; genus Xenopus; species Xenopus laevis. The sequence continues at coordinate 48,091,759 of NC_054384.1, read as the reverse complement.
AATGTGCAGGTACAGGTAATGTCGTTAACCCCTTACGGATAGTGGATTTATGTTTCGAAATTCTGTCCTTAATTTTTTGGGTCGTTTCACCCACATACAAGAGTCCACAGGCACATTTCAATAGATAAATGACATAAGCGGACTCACAGGTGTAATATTGCTTAATGGCGTATTTCTTGCCCGAGTGTGGGTGAAGAAATGTATCCCCTTTAATGACTGAGTTACATTGTGTGCAACTCAGACACGGGAATGTTCCAAATTTTGGTTTCTGTAAAAAGCGAGTATTTGATAGTTTATTGCTACCCACATCTGCTCTTATTAGTCTATCCTTAAAGTTTTTTGCTCTTTTATACGCTAACATTGGTGGTGACTGAAAACCAGGTACATCTGGTAGGCACGATTGTAATATATGCCAATGTTTGCGTATAATCTGCCCTACATGTTTGCTCGCCGTGCTGAAACTACTCACAAAGGCCAGCCTATCCGTTTGTTTTTCTTTTGTTTCTCCTTTTAATAGTGTTTCTCTGCTTTTATGTTTCACTTTGTCTAGACTGGTATTTAAAACCTTCTTGCTGTATCCTCTTTTTGTAAATCTATTTGTCATATCTCTCAATTGTGCCTCACATTCTACGGGGTCACTGGTGATACGTTTTACCCTCACGAATTGTGACAGTGGAAGTGAACATTTTAATGGTTCTGGGTGAAAGCTAGCAAAATGTAAAAGGTTGTTTTTATCTGTGGATTTCCTGTAAAGGCTAGTTTTCAGTTTTTCACCTTCCCTTGTGATTAACACATCCAAAAAGCTTAGAGAAAATTTATCTGAGATTACAGTAAATTTTAGAGTATCCTCCATCTGATTGAGAAATTGATGGAACAAATCTAGGCTTTCACTGGAGCCTTGCCAAATCAATAGCAAGTCATCGATATATCTTAGATACAGACGACAATGTGACTTAAAGAGGTGATTGCTATAGACTAGGGTATCTTCCAAAAAGGCCATGTAGAGATTCGCATATGTGGGGGCCACATTACTGCCCATGGCCGTCCCCCTCAATTGCATGTAGAACTTGTCCCCAAATAGAAAATAATTTTGATGCAACACAACCTCTAATAGTGAGAGAAAGAGAGATTTTTGTTCAGCAGTGTATTCTGTGGCATTTAAATGAAACTTAACGGCATTAAGACCAGCATCATGTGTAATAGATGTGTACAAACTACTTACATCAAGGCGGCGCCCATGCTGACCACATGGCTGCAGCGTCGCTGCATGATGATGTCATCACTGGTGCCGGGATCTCGTCATAAAAGGGCGCCCAAAACACTGTGTTTGTGTTTCCTGATTCCTGCTCCCAGCCTGATTCCAGCCCCCAGACTGTTTCCTGCTCCTACCTTGGTTCTGACCCCCTGCCTGAACTCTTGATATGTGATTCTGATCTGCTTGCCCTCCTTAACTCCTGCCTGTGACCACTACTACTGATTCGGCTTAACCCTTCGGATACCGCGACCTTGCTCCCTCAAGAGGGCTTCCTCCTTGATCCAGACTGCCTCCCTGGAGGGAGCTCCCAGCTCCCTGACACTTGCACGGCATTGTCCCACATCTGTACATGCCTCTGACTGAAAGCCAGGTACTGCTAGAATTGTTTGAGCCGTTGGTCACCAAGCTAGGTGCTAAAATCTTTCCTAGCGTAGGGGCTTTCTTTGAGTCATATCTGATGTCCGTCAACTTCAGAATCTCCACTAATCTAGCATCATTGTACAAAACTGGAATATGTTTCCTGATAATACCACAGATCTTACTATACTCTTCACTATACTCCGTTATGAAATGAATTTGGTTCTCCCCTTTAGTGGCAAGTATCTTGGTTTTGGGATCAGTATGCAGATGGGAACTATTTTTCTTAGATAATCTCCCTGCTTTATAAGATGATGTCCTTACAATCTCTTTTGAGTAGCCCCACCTACGGAGCCTATCTCCCAACAATCGAGATTGTTCATTGAAAGTGTCATCTTGACTACAATTCCTTCTATACCTAATAAACTGGATATAAGGGATACTGCGTACGGTATGCTTAGGATGACAACTATTGGCTTTTAATATTGTATTGCCTGCTGTCGGTTTCCTGAAAATATTGGAATCGATGCCTCCCCTCTGGTAATTGCCGCTTAAATTAAGATCCAGAAAATTAATTTCCAGATGATTGTGCTCTAGTGAAAAAATTTAATTGTGCTGATTATCGTTTAGATAAGTATGGAAATCACCAATCAACTCTTGTGGACCGCCCCATATAAACAAAAGGTTGTCTATATAGCGGCCATACCATACTATGTGTTGGCGAAAGGGGTTTTCAGTTCCATAGACGCGGGACCGCTCCCACCACCCCATATAGAGGTTAGCGTAGGAAGGGGCAAAGGAGGCCCCCATATCGGTCCCCCGTCTCTGGAGGTAAAAACCCCCGTCAAAATGAAAAAAATTGTGTGTTAACAAATATTCTAAAACTAAGAGTGTGAAGTGAATGAAATCTTCCGTATATTGTTGTGCATCCATCAATATCTCTGTGATGGCTGTTACGCCTAATTTATGTGGTATCATTGAATACAATGACTTCACATCCATTGTGACCCATGTGTACTTGTCTAACCATTTCACGGTAGACAATTTATCCAACAAGTGACCTGAGTCCCTAATATAAGAATCCAATTGAGGTACCAAGGGGTTCAAACAAGCATCCACCCAATCCGAAAGGCCCTCATTAACAGACCCTATGCTGGCCACAATGGCCTGCCTTCTGGGGATGATAATGATTTGTGTATCTTAGGGAGGTGGTGGACGATCGGGACGATAGGTTGTGTTCTCACCAAATATTCTTTGTCCCTAGGGTCCACCACCCCCAACGACACCCCATAAGAAACCAATTGCTCAATAATTATCATGTACTCGCTTTGCGGTTAGAGTGTAGTTTTTGATAGGTATCAGAATCATTAAGCTGTCTTTCAGCTTCGGATATATAGTCAGTGGTATTCATTACCACAACACATCCTCCCTTATCCGCTTGTCTAATTGTGAGAGCTGCATTGTCTCTCAAAGATTTTATAGCTGTTCTTTCCTCACTGGAAATATTCTCAAGGATCCTCCTAGGCCTATCTAGACTTAACTTGGTTAAGTCCCCCTCAACAAGATCTTGAAAGGTGTCCATAGAGGGGCACCTGGATTGTAGTGGATAAAAGCTAGAGGGCATTTTCTTGGACAGGAGAATATGACCTATGGCATCCTTTTGACTTTGGGACTCTGTTGTACTTTCCCTTTGTAAAAAATGTAAATCTGTTAAGCAGCAATATTCCCGAAAAGAATTGAAATTAAGAGACCCCTTCTGATTGACCCCAGTAAGGACTCTGTCAGCCTCAACCTGTTGGCTGTTATCACTATCTGTCCCTATTCCACATGAGCCAAAATGTCTACGTAGGGTTAATTTTCTAACAAACTTGTTGACATCCAATAGAGCGTTAAACAGGCTGAAATGATGTGCGGGTGCAAACGACAACCCATTGCTAAGGACTCGGGATGGGGTCAGGGGCATTGAGGAAATATTAACCACATTCAGTGAGTCCTGTTCTTCTTTTTCAAAATACTAAAGTAATAAGATATAAATTAAATAAGAGCTGACTTGTACCTATGATAAACTCAATAGTAAGATATTACCATAAGGTCATATCTCAACTCTAATTGATAACCGCATAAAATATCCAAGGTAAAAAATTCCCCTTCCCCTCCTTTTGTTTTCTACATTTTAGCAGAGTGTTGTTGTTTTAATCGATATACAAAGAATAATAAAATATATATTTTTTAGCCGTAAAAATTTTGATAACGAATAGAGCTCGCTAGAGATCTATTGTATATAATGCATGTGCTTGACTCACTTTGTAAGCCTATGACTAAGGGAAGGTGTTCCCGAAACGTGTAAGGCCAATGTATTTCTGCAGTACCCAGCAATAAAAACCTATTTTTTACCAGAGTGCCGTCCTCCTGTTCGTGTATCTATTGTTGGCAGTGGGGGCACTGCGGACTGAGCACCTGGCATCACAGGGGAGCAGCCAAGTGGTGGTGAGTTGAAGCGGTCCTAATTGGTTTCGTGGAGATTACTTGGTTAGTAGCCTGGTGTAGATATCTCCCACACAATATTAAAATATTGAAGTTGTCATTCAAAATACTAACTCAAATGTAATGGCACAGCAAGGGAGATGGAATGGTTAAACTTCTATCTATAATGGCACAGAAAGGGAGATGGAATGGTTACAATTAAATACAGGACACAAAGGCATTGTTTGCAATGATGTGAGCAGGAGAGAATGTAATACATGACAATACAGCTGCTCTAGGCTCTATATGTGTTGCTTCACACTTTACTTTTGCAGTTAAAGGGGTTGTTCACCTTTGAGTAAAGTTTTACTAAGATCAATATTCTGAGACAATTTGCAATTTGTTGTTATTTGTGAATATTTGTATCTATGAGTTATTTTGCTTTTTATTCACCAGCTCTACAGTATCTCACCAATCTGGTTGCTAGGATCCAAATTACCATAGCAACCATGCATTCATCTGAATAAGAGACTGGAATATAATGAGGGTCTAAGTAGTAATAGGATTAATAAAATTGCGCAATAACATCACATGTGTAGTCTTACAGAGCCTCTCTCTAGGTGCGGTCAATGACCCACATTATTAAGATGGCAAGAGTCAGATCCATAAACCATATCATATAAAAAATATACAAAATAAATAATGAAGGGCAATTGGAAAGCTGCTTACACTTGATCATTCTATAACATAGTTAAAAAGGGGTGAACCACCCCTTTAATGCAGTTTCTGAGTATGAAACATCAAGAAAAGGGAAAAGAAATAGAAGAAGAAAACAAAGGGGAGAAAAGAAATATGAGAAAGAAAAATATACAGACAATATGAAGGAAGAAATAAATGACTCTGGACATAGATCAAATAACAATGACCTAGTTATAAATATTTATTCCTACAGTCTATCAACAGTGGAAGAGAGTGTACTGAATCGGGGACTACATTTCTGTCCGTCTAACCATTTTTCATTATTATGTTGGCTTTGAAGAAGCCAACATATTGATCTTCTAGTTCAGCTCGTTCTTATTATTATGTTGGCTTTGAAGAAGCCAACATACTGATCTACTAGTTCAGCTCGTTCTTATTCTTCTTCTTATTATGTTGGCTTTGAAGAAGCCAACATATTGATCTACTAGTTCAGCTCATTCTTATTCTTATTATTATGTTGGCTTTGAAGAAGCCAACATATTGATCTACTAGTTCAGCTCGTTCTTATTCTTATTATGTTGGCTTTGAAGAAGCCAACCTATTGATCTACTAGTTCAGCTCCTTCTTCTTCTTATTATTATTATTAGCACCCCCCCATTTTCTAAACGCTACTCCTCCTACAGTTTTAGGGGTACAAGCGTCAAACTTTCCACACCTATTCGCCTTATAGCAAAGTACGTTGCTTGTGCTTTAGTAAGCGATCCCACCCACTGCGCCCGTGCGGACCACTGAAGACGCCTTTTTTCGTATTGACTTTGACAGGGAAAATTTTCAAATCGCTGCCGCTCGTACAGTTTTGAAGCTATACTCCCCAAACTCGGACCGCATATTGTTGGTGCCACCCCGAATAAAAATATGTATTTTGGGGGGCACCCCAAAGTGGGTGGAGCTACCAACAGCCAATGAAATTTTAGCAATTTTTTAAACGCTACTCCTCACAGAGTTTTAGCAGTACAATTATGAAACTTTGCACACTTGTTCGGCTCATACCCGAATAGGTTGCTTGTGCTCTGTTAAGCAATCCCACCCTCCGTGGCCCTGTGGCGGCCCCCAAAGACCCCATTTTTTCCCATAGACTTTCATTGGAAAATTTGAAACTTTTGCCACTCGTACAGCATTAAAGTTACACTCACCAAACTTGGGTCACTTAGTCATGGGGTCAACCTGAAAAGTTCTGTCACATTTTGGGGACTCCAAAAAGTGGGCGGAGCAACAAACAGCCAATCAGATTTTCCCTATTGACTTCAATGAGAAAATGTAAAACACTGTCATTCCCACAGTGTTAAAGCCAGAGACCCAAAACTTGGCACCATGGGTCGCTGGGGTTAAAATTTTGAAAAGTGGGCGGAGTCTACCACAGCCAATCAAATATTAGCCATTTGTTTAAATGGGAAAAGTTAAAACTGTCTCCGCTCTTAGATTGTTAATGGGAGGGTCCTCAAACTTGGCACAGTTGGTCACAGGGGGACTGGGATTCAAATTTTAAAAGTGGGTGGAGCCAAAAACAGCCAATCAGGTTTTTTGATTGATTTTAATGGTACAATTTGATCTGCTTCAATTTTCACAGTTTTAAACCAGATTCGGCCAACTTTGTGTACTCTCTATGCACCAGGGGCGACTGGCCCCAACACCTCTTGCGTTTCAAAGCCAACATCTTGTGGTTTCTTCAGAAACGACACCATCTAGTTTAATACTACTATTGATTTGCATAGATTTATGCGATCTCTAACTTTAAGAAGATTCTTTAATATTAAAAAAATTTAATAAATGAAGTAAAAGCCCCAGAAGTGTTAAGTGAAATAGCTACTGATAGTATTGATGAGTATGAGAACTTTGTCACACAGGATGTTCTTCAGGTGATTGAGCAATGGGGAGAGGAGGATGAGATACAAATAGAAGATCATTCAGATAATGAGTTTAAAGGAGAGGTGGGTCATACAGATTTGAAACCTAAGTCAGTCTTCTATCCAGTTGGACAAAGTGGTCCTTTTTAGACAGATTTTATAACCTTGTATGTGAAGATCTAAAAATATTATCTGAGAAAAGGGATAAAAAGAAACTGAGCGAGAATAACTTAACAAAGGAGGAATTCCAGGCAATACAAACACTCAAAGAAAATGATAATATAGTGATTAGAAAATCTGATAAAGGTGGATCAATAGTTATTCTGGATAGGAAATATTATGAAAAATATGTTACATAGCAATTGAGTGATGTAAAGCAATATCGCCCATTAATGAGTGATCCCACAAAAATATTCCAAACGAAACTACCAAAAATCTTAGAATATGGCAAAGCGATGGGGGTTTTGAACTTTAAAAAATTTGAGTACATATGGTGTGAGAGACCGAGAATCCGCATATGCTACCCAAAGTACATAAGTGTGCTCTAAATCCTAAAGGGAGGCCGATAATAGCTGGGTTACTCTAGACGTGACTGCATTATACTCGTCCATTGAACATAATTTAGGTTTAAAAGCATTGAAATTTTGGCTGGAAAACCTAATGTTATATTCTAAGGAACAGAATTAATTTATTTTGGAATCAGTGGAAAACCTTTTGAATTATAATTATTTGTATATGATGGTTGTTTTTATCTCTAAAGCTGTGGAACTGCAATGGAGGTGCGATTTGCGCCCTCTTATGCTAACCTATTCATGGGGTGGATAGAGATTTTCCACGTCTTTGGAGATGGATCAACCTGGAAAATGAATATAGTGAAATACTATTGGTTCATTGATGATCTGATAATGATCTGGAGAGGAAGTGAAGATCAAATAAGTGACTTTGTGAGATACTGTAATAATAATTGATGTGGTATTAGCTTTACACATAATATCAGAAAAAGAGATATAGAATTCCTGGATATACAATTTTTGCATGATAATGGGAGGGTACTAACTGATGTTTATAGAAAACCCATCATGAAATAGTTGCCATCCCAGGCCCCTTTTGGTGGGTATCCCGATTGGTCAGTTCCTCAGATTGATGAGAATTTGTTCCACTTGGGATGCATTCCAGAAGGGTGCTATGGAACTATGGGATAGACTGGCTGATAGAGGGTACGATACGTTGTGTATAAAAAAGGCTTATGAAAGAGCAGTTGGGAGTGAACGGAGAGATCTATTGAGACAAGAAAGGAAAACACAGATGAATAAAAATAGAAGAAAACTCTGAAGTGAAAAGAAAAAAGGAGGAGATTAGGGAGAGGAGTGAAGAAAGAAAAAGGAAAAGAAAGAGAACAGGAAGAAAGAAATAAAGAGCAGAAAGAAAGAAAGAGATCTGATATGTACTTTGTAACAGATTATAGTACTGAAGCTGATCAAATCCGTTTAATAATACAGAAACATTGGAAGCTTATTGAACTGGATCCTCAAACGAATACTTGTAAATTATGGTTTTCGTATCGGAGAGGTAGAACGATAGCTAACTATGTGTCTCCAAGTGTCAGGCTTGGCCACAGGTGAGTGGCTGCTAGTTAGGAGCCTTGGTGCTGTATAACACGAGTACAGTGGGTATTTGAGGTTTTGTTAGGCCGGAAACATGTTATGCAGAAGAATATTTTAATAATGAAAAGTATGGCAATATAACAGATGAACAAAAGATAAAAAATAATAATAAGTTCTTACACCAGGTCGGTGGTCAAGGGCAGGCAACAATAAAGGCAAGTCCGAGAAACAGGCTGAGGTCGGGGCGGGGGCAGGCTGATGTCCAGTAAACAAGCCGAGGTCAATTACCAGGAGATCCAACAGAGTGCAGGTAATGGGAAACTGTAGCAGAGAACACAGGCACAGGGAACAAAGCAGGAATCTCAGGAACAAAAGCAGGAATCTCAGGAACAAAGCAGGAATCAGGCACAGGAGTCACAGGATCAAGGAGTATGCAGGATCTAGCTTGGGAGCTTCAATGGTCAAGCCCCAGGGTATCATTAGCAACAGGCTTATAAAGGCCCTTAATTAACAAATTACCAACACATGGTAGAGCAAGAAGAAGGAGGAGGTGAGCAAACATATAAGGTAGAAAGTCTTTAATCATACCAGTAGAATCAGATTCCAAAGGTCTCCAGTGGCTCAATGAAATAATGCAGGAGCTTGTGAGTGTATAGTTCAGAGTTCGATCCCAGGTAGCTCTTGACATTATCCCCCCCTCAAGGATCGACCACCGGGCGATCCCAGGATCTGGTGGAACCTCCCTTATAGCAGAGTTCTTGATTATAGTCCACATATTGTCCAACAGAATATTAAAGTTAAGATAAGCAGAGTACATAGTGAATAAGGCAAGGAAACATGAACATTGTGGCATGTGGATAAATTGAAATAAAGAAAAAGCACATATGAAAAAACTCAATCTTAGAACAAAACAGACAAAAAACAAAGAGTTGCTCCAAAAATAACCCCAGTGGAGGAAATGGCAAAACTTGTGGAACATCAAAATCAGGGGCCAGGACCGGTAGAATGGCAGAAACATGAGCCACTGCAGGAGAGTCGCCAGGAACTTGAACAGCTGCCAAAAAAAGGAACCAAAACAGATGGGCTGACAGGAACATGAGCCAGAATGGCAGAGTTGCCAGGAACTGGTACCACAGCAAAGGATGGACAGAGCCAGGAGACAGGATAAATAAATTACCAGAAATGGGAGCCAGAGCAGGAATATCAGCCAGGTTGGAAGCTGTATCAGAAACCTTCATACCCTTTTCAGATGGTGACCCAGCACGAGGAGCCAGAAGTGGAGCACCGCCAGAGTCAAAACAGAGAAGTTGCCAGGGTCAGGAACCAGATCAAAGTGGTTGCCAGGGTCGGAAGCCAAATCAGAAGAGTCGCCAAGGTCGGAAGCCAAATCAGAAGAGTCGCCAAGGTCGGGAGCTAAATCAGAAGAGTCGCCAGGGTCGGGAGCCAAATCAGAAGAGTCGCCAGGGTCAGAAGCCAAATCAGAAGAGTCGCCAGGGTCAGAAGCCAAATCAGAAGAGTCGCCCGGGTCGGAAGCCAAATCAGAAGAGTCGCCCGGGTCGGAAGCCAAATCAGAAGAGTCGCCAGGGTCGGAAGCCAAATCAGAAGAGTCACCAGGGTCGGAAGCCAAATCAGAAGAGTCGCCAGGGTCGGAAGCCAAATCAGAAGAGTCGCCAGGGTCGGAAGCCAAATCAGAAGAGTCACCAGGGTCGGAAGCCAAATCAGAAGAGTCGCCAGTGTTGAAAGCCAAATCAGAAGAGTCACCAGGGTCGGAAGCCAAATCAGAAGAGTCGCCAAGGTCGGAAGCCAAATCAGAAGAGTCGCCAAAGTCAGCCAGCAGAGCAGAAGAACCAGCCAAGGCACCCATTACAGGTGGAGGACCAACATCGGCACCCATTACAGGTGGCAGACCAGCAGATGCACCCATTACAGGTGGCAGACCAGCAGAGGCACCCATTACAGGTGGCGGACCAGCAGAGGCACCCATTACAGGTGGCGGACCAGCAGAGGCACCCATTACAGGTGGTGAATTGCCCAGGACAACAGGAAGACCATCATATATAGCAACAAGACTGGTAGACTCTGGAGCACCAGAACTATCAGATCCCATAGCAGGTACGGCAGGTCTAGAAGTAGATTTGTCCTTGGGCCCAGAGGACATAGTACACAGGTCCTCATAGACTGAAGCCGAAAAGACTTCTGGCACGGAGGCTGGAAGCAGCAAAGATGCTGGTACAGAGGCTGGAAGCGGCAAGGCTGCTGGCTCGGAGGCTGCAGACGGGACCACTGGCACAGGAGCTGCAGACGGGACCACTGGCACAGGAGCTGCAGATGGGACCGCTGGCACAGGAGCTGCAGACTGGAGGGCTGGCACCGGGGCTGCAGACTGGAGGGCTGGCACAGGAGCTGCAGACGGGACCACTGGCACAGGAGCTGCAGATGGGACCGCTGGCACAGGAGCTGCAGACTGGAGGGCTGGCACCGGGGCTGCAGACTGGAGGGATGGCACCGGGGCTGCAGACTGGAGGGATGGCACCGGGGCTGCAGACTGGAGGGATGGCACCGGGGCTGCAGACTGGAGGGATGGCACCGGGGCTGCAGACTGGAGGGCTGGCACCGGGGCTGCAGACTGGAGGGCTGGCACCGGGGCTGCAGACTGGAGGGCTGGCACGAGAATGGACAGAGGCAGCTTTCGGTGAGCTGGCACGGGAACAGGCAGCTTTCGGGGAGCCGGCACAGGAACAGGCAGTGGCACAGGTTGAGGTAGCCGTTGGGATGCAGGCACAAAGGCCGGAAAAGGCTGGGTAGCTGGCCCAGTTATATTAGAAAAAGAAACAAATTGAGGTTCAGGCCTGAGACTCAGAGAGGCTGATACAGGATCGGTAACGGACATGGTAGCAGACTGAGGAGTGGAAGACAGGCTGACACTGGGATACTGATCGGCCCTTGAACCTAGTGGCAAATGCGGTAGGTATTTCATCCTCATCCGATTCCACATCTTCCCAATCTTCCTCATCAGAAAAATCTGTACAGTCCTCTTCAATAGAGAAATTCTCCAAATCTTCCTCATCCGATATATTCCCCCAATCAACTTGGAAAGAATCTTCTACCTCTGAATCTTCATAGGAAAAGGTAGTAACAGGTTGACAGGTACTTGGTCTTTGTAACTTGGAGCAAAAATTAGAAAACCTTGGAACAGGAGGGGTGAGCTGGAAAGGCTTGGTTTGTTTAACAGAAGAAGAAGATTCCTTGGAAGAAAATAAATTGGAAGCAACTGGCCACAAATCTCCGGTGAATGTTGCCTTTAGAAAAGATAGAAAGGAACAGGGGTCCTCTAAAAAATGAGCTTCTTCATCAATACACGCCTCAGCCCACTCCAGGGCCTTGCCTCCCAAAAGAAACAGAATAATTAACTTGCTTTTCATATTATCAGGGGCTTCTTTGACAAATGGAACCATAGAAAACTTCTTGCACAAATCAAGTAGATCATGAAAGGAATCATCTTCACCCTCATACCTTTTAATGGAGGAAAGCCATTTGGCAGATTGTTGTAGTTCAGACTGCACAGCAGAGGTGTCACCAGCAGGCTCCTGGTTAAATGGCTTGATCATTCTGTCAGGCTTGGCCACAGGTGAGTGGCTGGTAGTTAGGAGCCTTGGTGTTGTATAACACGAGTACAGCGGGTATTTGAGGTTTTGATAGGCCGGAAACATGTTATGCAGAAGAATATTTTAATAATGAAAAGTATGGCAATATAACAGATGAACAAAAGATAAAAAATAATATTAGTTCTCACACCAGGTCGGTGGTCAAGGGCAGGCAACAATAAAGGCAAGTCCAAGAAACAGGCTGAGGTCGGGGGCAGGCTGATGGCAATAACAAGTCCGTATGGCAGGCCGAGGTCGGAGGCAGGCTGATGGCAGAGGGTAGTCCAGTAAACAAGCCGAGGTCAATTACCAGGAGATCCAACAGAGTGCAGGTAATGGGAAACTGTAGCAGAGAACACAGGCACATGGAACAAAGCAGGAATCTCAGGAACAAAGCAGGAATCTCAGGAACAAAAGCAGGAATCTCAGGAACAAAGTAGGAATCAGGCACAGGAGTCACAGGAACAAGGAGTCACAGGAACAAGGAGTCACAGGAACAAGGAGTCACAGGAACAAGGAGTATGCAGGATCTAGCTTGGGAGCTTCAATGATCAAGCCCCGGGGTATCATTAGCAACAGGTTTATAAAGGCCCTTAATTAACAAATTACCAACACCTGGTAGAGAAAGAAGGAGGAGGAGGAGGTGAGCAAACGTATAAGGTAGAAAGTCTTTAATTATACCAGTAGAATCAGATTCCAAAGGTCTCCAGTGGCTCAATGAAATAATGCAGGAGCATGCGAGTGTATAGTTCAGAGTTCGATCCCAGGTAGCTCTTGACACCAAGTATGTTACCTGAAGAAGTGGTTGAACTTTTATGGAACATATAGATGTGGGGCAAAGGTATGTAAAGCATGCAAGTTTATGAATATATCAAGGTGTTTTAAAAGTACGACCACAGGAAAGGAATATAAATTTAGAACGTATGTGAACTGTAAGAATGTCATATACCTAGCTTCTTGTGTGTGTTTGGACGACAATATGTAGGGAGAACATCTAGGAGAATGAAAGATCGAGTGTTGGAGCATGTGGCATGCATACGGAGAAAGGATACCTCCTCTGTGATAGCTGACCATATTCTGAAAATGATGGTAATGAAAAGTGTATCTCATTTCAGGGTTTAGAACATGTGCAATTAGGAAAGAGAAAGGGGAACATTGAGAAACTTCTAAACAAGAGAGAAACCTGGTGGATGTTTATACTAGAGACAGAACAATGTTTAAATAAAGACTGGGAGATCAAATACTTTATAGATAATTAATTTGATGAGTAGAGAGTAGATGAATAGTAGATAGATTGCATTGTGGTGAATGAGAGAAGTCACACCTATATATAAAATACATAAAAAAAAAAAAAAATTTATGTAAATGGAATCAACTGAGAAGTAAAAGAAGAAAAAATTTAATGAAATCTTTTTACAATAGTATGGAACGAATATTAAACAAGTTTGTTGTTGTTTTTATGTTTATTTTATGTATATATAAAAAATCTTTTTATCTGAGAGTGTATAGCTTTAAGAAGTTTAAGAGGGTGTGTATATACAATTACCTATAAAGCTATGCCATTTTGTATGATACAACTATGCCCTGAGGAAGTGACCCTTGTGTTGGCAGTTTTGTGTATGTAGACACTGAAAATGTAGCACAATACAATGAGCTTTTAAATGGATGAAATAAAGAAATGACGTTTTATCAAATTTCATGAGAGACTGTGGTTGATCCCGGACAAAAAGTATTGTATACAAGCTGCTAGAGACTCAGGAGGTGAAAGGTGCCACTGTTGAGATTGGCCCTGCTGCAGAGCTGCCTGTATTCTCCAGTGTGACTGCCTCTGAGAGCACCCCAGAAAGTGAGCCCAAGTGAACCCAAGGGAGGGCACCGGTTTGAGGACAGGTCGTGTACATTCACCTGCTACATAGGAGCGACTGCTAAATTCCAAAGGGTGAGGTACCTTTGGGAAAGGTAGCACTACCTGGGGAATAAGAGGTCTTGGGAATGAACATTTCAATTTAGCTGAACTGTGTGGTTATTAACCCCTTCCAGAGGATTGGGACTGTGATAATAAAATGGACTCTGTTGGAGAGACAGTCAGATTGATACCCAATAGTGAGTTAGGTAGGTCCTACATGTCCCCAGTGCAGGAGTGCATTGTGTATTAGATTGCCCAAGTTCTTTCAATACAGTTTTACATAAAGTTATATTTGTTTAATTGCAAACTTGGTGGAAGCACTGCTCTGTAAATCCCAGTTCTTTTCATACGCAAAAGGGATTCAGGGCCCTGGATTGCAAAGGGTTAATTGCTATTAGAAGAGACAGTAACCAAATTAGTGTTATATTATTATTCCATCTATTTAGCCTCTTTGTTCTCATAGAAATAAGGAATGACCATGAAATAGGCAAAATGTTTAGAGGCAGGAAGGCCCACTGACACCTGGACCCACCAGTAGTTTTCCTGGTATCCCAGTGGGCCAATCCAACACTGCAAAAGATATTGTGCAGTTCGGTTAAGGAATAAGCTATTCACAATTGCAATAAAACAGTTTTATCAGGCAAAAAAACACTGCAGTAAAAAAAGCCACAAAATTGTGTAAGTGTGCAGATGTGTGTCTACTCTTGCCAAGTTGTGTGTTATGTGTATGTTTTAGTGCTATGAATGTGTGAAACCCCCCAAAATGTATGTGTGTGTGTAAATGTGTATTAGTTTAAAAATGTTGTGTGTAACACTATCCTGGGGTAAATGCTGCAAATCCATCAGGAGGGTCTGGAGGGGTCCATTGAAGATGAGGAAGGCAACTTTGCCCAGGATCTGGCATGGGGTGGTGCTGGGGGTCCAGGAAGAGATTGAAGCAACAGGAGATGTAGATTCCATGTGTTTGCTGCTGCCTTGGGTCCTCTGGGCGATCATATCCAAGGGGCCACTCGTTCCCCACTTTTGCTTGTTGCTTAGTGACTGGTGAGCAGGGACGTAGTGAGCAGCTTTAAAAGCCGCTCCTCTGCTTCCCAATGTGGAATGTGCAGAAAGTAGAATTGATATTTTGTGGCATTTAATAGGTTAAAATGGGGGTTATACTGTATATATCATTTCTTAAAGTGGACCTGTCACCCAGACGTAAAAAGTTGTATAATAAAAGTCCTTTACAAGTTAATCATGAAACCCAAATTATTTTTTTCATTAAAACATCCATACCTTCCATGCACTCCGGAACATCATAGCAGCGTTCTATTACAGCAACCTAGAGAAAAGGAAACACGGCATAAAGCCTTTGTCAGGATATCACATTCACACTTAAAGGACCAGTAACATCAAAAAAAAAATGTAAAAATTTGTTAGTGCACAAAGAAAAATAAATACCAAGACAAATTAAACTTTTAAAAAGCAAAGACTTTATTAAGAAATAACTTACATAAAATCCACTTCCTGTCCTCTTCAGAAACTGCGAAAAGGCGACCATCCACACTGCATCAATCGATTTCTCCTCCCTGGCTATTCACTGACAGGCATCCTCCTCCCGGCGTCCATCGCAAGCTGTGTCTCAGGCTCTTCACTCCTTCCCCGTGGATCGGCTTCCCTCCTCCGCTCACCTCCCTCTCTGTCTTCCCTCCTCCCTACTCTCAGAGAGAGACATGCGGCGCCTGATTACAACCCAGGAAAGGCGCACGTTACAGGCTCTCCTCTCCTTCACTGAGCAGTGAGCGATCCTTGCCTGAGCCCTCCCCTCCCACGTGGGAACTGACCTGGGATTAACCCTATCGCTGCCGATGCACGGTGAAGAGGAGAGCCTGTGACACTGCTCGACGCCTGTAACGTGCGCCTTTCTGTTCTGCCTGGGTTGAAATCAAGCGCCGCATGTCTCTCTCTGAGAGTAGCGAGGAGGGAAGACAGAGAGCGAGGTGAGGAGAGCGGAGGAGGGAAGCCGATCCACGGGGAAGGAGTGAAGAGCCTCAGACACAGCTTGCATGGACGCCAGGAGGAGGATGCCTGTCAGTGAATAGCCAGGGAGGACAAATCGATCGATGCAGTGTGGATGGTCGCCTTTTAGCCGTTTCTGAAGAGGACAGGAAGTGGATTTTATGTAAGTTATTTCTTAATAAAGTCTTTGCTTTTTAAAAGTTTCATTTGTCTTGGTATTTATTTTTCATTGTGCACTAACACATTTTTACATTTTTTTTTTGATGTTACTGGTCCTTTAAGAAAAATACTCAAATTTCAACATTTTCGGATTCATATATTTAATCTACATAAAATTCTATGGATTACCCCCACAACATTCATGACAATTAACAACCTCAACACAGATAGGTTTCCAATTAAAAGAGGTACACGTCAAGGCTGCCCATTGGCACCTCTTCTCTTTAACATAGCCAGCAACCCACTAATAAAACACATATTTAGGAACTCAAACATAAAGGGAATATAAGCTGGACAAACAAATTTAAAGGTGATGGCTTTTGCCGACGACATCCTCCTATTCTTAGGCCAAACCAAAACAGAAATACCTATATTTTTTTTTGCTCAAGAAAGTTTATTAAAACCGTTTTACAAGGATGTAACTCACAGGTACATATTCATTACTTTTACATATTAACAGGATATTCACATTCTATAGGCATAGAGTTTGATATAGACAGATATCAAATAGGTAAACAGCTATGATTTAAGCATTCATGGATTCTTGTGACCTGAACCAGTTTACTAAAATTTCTTCATATTTCTGGTAATTACCATTTTTAGTGTAAATAGCTTTCTCAATATTACATAAATCTCCAACCTCTTTAAGCCATTGACCATATGTTGGAGGGTCAGGGCTTTTCCACTGGTATGTTATGCCCTTCCTGGCCAGAAATAGCACTCTCTGCAGGTAAGCCTGCTTGGAAGTACATCTTGGACAGCCATTATCCCCAGGAGGCACATCTAAGGCAGCGGGAAGCCTAGCTTTTGGGAGAGGGTGTCCAGTATCTTTGCCCAGTACTGTTCCAATTTAGGGCAGTTCCACAGGGTATGGAGAAGAGTACCTTGCTGTTGTTTGCCTCGGTTGCAAAGGGGTTTCAGGATTAATTTTGTGCAACCTGGTTTTAGTGTAGTACGCCCCATGGATTATATATAGCTGTATTATCCTATATTTATAGTTTAGAGATATCTGCGAGGGTACCTTAAGAGCCTGTGACCATTGGGCATCAGTAAGGTAGGTTAAATCTCGGTCCCATTTGTCCTGTACCTTTAGTGCATGATTCTCAGCTCTGTACCTTTGTACGACCTTATATAGCTTGGACACCAGCCCTTTATTATTATCCACCCAGGGCCGATCCTGCGCATTTCGCCGCCTGAGGCGGGCTTCGTTTTGCCGCCCCCCCCTTTCCCCACGGTACTCACTTTTCCAGACCGGGACGGGATCCACGTCGCTAATGCAGAGCGCGCAGTTGCGTGCTCTGCATAGAAGAGCCGAATTTCCAGGTTGAAAACCGGAAATTCAGCTCTTAGTTACCAGGAGCGGCATTATTGCGGAGCGCCCCTGTATCTGCCTCAATTGCTTTTGCTATTGGCGAGTAATCCACCTGGATTTTACTGGCTCTGTTGTGTCTAGTCAGGGCAGAGCAGATGTTTCGGTGGGCCAGCCATTGTGAGCTGGGAAGGGCTTTTTCCCCTCTCAGGGTAGCAAAAGGGACTGGGTTGCCCTTATCCCATACAGATCCTATAGCTGTCAGGCCCCCCCTCACCCAAATCACATTCAGTGACACCTGGTGCATTGTTGGGAATGTTAGGTTGTTCTTGATAGGGGTCTGTGGATGGAGGCCTTGGAATTTAATTTGCTGATGGGCAATGCACCATATTTTCCTTTGCAGACTGAGAAGTGGGTTTAGTGGTATTCGTCCCTCACCCGCACCCTTGGCCAGTAGGCCTTGGAAGGGCGTATCGTGGGTTGAGGTGACATGGGACCATAAGGTGAGTAGGCCTTTTTCTGCCAGCCGGGGTACCATTTGTCTGCAGTGCGCAAGCTGGGCTGAGATATAGTACTGGAACACGTCTGGGAGTGCTATCCCACCTGCCTACTGTGGTAAGTGCAGGACCTCAAAGGAAAGCCTACTGTGGTTCCCCACACAAAGCTTTTTAGGACACTGTTAATGGCTGCAAAAAATGTCTTGGGTATCCATACTGGGGAGTACCAGAGACAAGCATTTTTATCAGCAGAATGCGGCCCATGGGTCCTAGCGGGAGTTTGGCCCATACCTCAGTTTTGTTCTTAAACCAGGTGAGTAAAGGTTCTACATTATGCTTATAGTATTTCTCCAGAGGAAGCGCCACCTGTACACCCAGATATGTAAATTTGTTGACTACTTGCAGAGGACACTGGACGAGGCTCTCTGTGTCCTCAAGAGGGTCTATAAGGAACAGTATTGATTTAGTGGGGTTAGCTCAGAGTCCCAAAAGCCTCCCAAATTGGGCTGTTAGGGCAGTTAAGTTGGTCAGTGAAGGGCCCTTATCACCCAAGTGTATCAAGGTGTCATCTGCGTAGAGTTGGATTTTCTCCACATTTTCCTCCACTCTCAGGCCTACTATCCCTGGATGGGTCTTCACTGCTTGGGCAAACTTCTCTATCATAGTTACATAGTTACATAGTTAAATTGGGTTGAAAAAAGACAAAGTCCATCAAGTTCAACCCCTCCAAATGAAAACCCAGCATCCATACACACACCCCTCCCTACTTTTAATTAAAATTCTATATACCCATACCTATATTAACTATAGAGTTTAGTATCACAATAGCCTTTAATATTATGTCTGTCCAAAAAATCATCCAAGCCATTCTTAAAGGCATTAACTGAATCAGCCATCACAACATCACCCGGCAGTGCATTCCACAACCTCACTGTCCTGACTGTGAAGAACCCTCTACGTTGCTTCAAATTAAAGTTCTTTTCTTCTAGTCTAAAGGGGTGGCCTCTGGTACGGTGATCCACTTTATGGGTAAAAAGGTCCCCTGCCATTTGTCTATAATGTCCTCTAATGTACTTGTAAAGTGTAATCATGTCCCCTCGCAAGCGCCTTTTTTCCAGAGAAAACAACCCCAACCTTGACAGTCTACCCTCATAATTTAAGTCTTCCGTCCCTCTAACCAATTTAGTTGCACGTCTCTGCACTCTCTCCAGCTCATTTATATCCCTCTTAAGGACTGGAGTCCAAAACTGAACTGCATACTCCAGATGAGGCCTTACCAGGGACCTATAAAGAGGCATAATTATGTTTTCATCCCTTGAGTTAATGCCCTTTTTTATGCAAGACAGAACTTTATTTGCTTTAGTAGCCACAGAATGACACTGCCCAGAATTAGACAACGTGTTATCTACAAAGACCCCTAGATCCTTTTCATTTAAGGAAACTCCCAACACATTGCCATTTAGTGTATAACTTGCATTTATATTATTTTTGCCAAAGTGCATAACCTTGCATTTATCAACATTGAACCTCATTTTCCAGTTTGCTGCCCAGTTTTCCAGTTTAGACAGATCACTTTGCAAAGTGGCAGCATCCTGCATGGAACCTATAGTTCTGCACAATTTAGTATCATCTGCAAAAATAGAAACAGTACTTTCAATGCCCACCTCCAGGTCATTAATAAACAAGTTGAAAAGCAAGGGACCTAGTACAGAGCCCTGCGGTACTCCACTAACAACACTGGTCCAATTAGAAAATGTTCCATTTACCACCACTCTTTGTAGTCTATATTTTAGCCAGTTCGCTATCCAGGTACAAATACTATGTTCCAGGCCAACATTCCTTAATTTAACCAGTAACCTTTTGTGTGGCACTGTATCAAATGCTTTAGCAAAGTCTAAGTAAATCACATCCACTGCCATCCCAGAATCGAGGTCTCTACTTACATTCTCGTAAAAAGAAATTAAGTTAGTCTGGCAAGATCTATTACGCATAAAACCATGCTGGCACAAACTCATAGTATTATGATTTGCTATGAAGTCCAGTATCTTATCCTTTATTAACCCTTCGAAAAGCTTTCCTAATACTGACGTCAGACTAACTGGCCTATAGTTTTGAGGCTGAGAACGGGATCCTTTTTTGAATAGAGGCACCACATTAGCAATTCGCCAGTCTCTTGGCACAATACCAGATCTCAATGAATCCTATAGCAAACTTCTCTATCGCTATAGCAAATAAGAGGGGGCATCCTTGTCTAGTTCCTCGACCCAGTCTGAAGGTGGATGACGAGGTTGTGTTTACTCTGAGGAAAGCATTAGGTTTGTTGTACAGTAATTTAACATACATAGTAAATGTTTCACCAAACCCTGCAGTAGACAATACTTCCCACAGGTATGGCCACTCAACAGTGTCAAAGGGAAATTGGTCGATACAATTCACATTTTTGCAGGTCTTTGCCAGGTCTATAGCTGCCTCATACATAGAAGGGGGTAGCGTGCCCTGTGCCAGGGCTCCTGAATATACCTTTTGCAGGATAGGTGGCAGTAGCTTAATGTGTCTTTTATATAGCTCCACTGGTAGTCCTTCTGCTCCTGCTGCCTTACCCAGGGGAAAGGAGTCAATGGCATCTGTAATCTCCTCTGTGGTAATCGCTGCTTCTAGGTGACTACTGTATGCCCCTTCTAATTTGGGCAGCCCTAAGTGGCCCAGAAACTGCTCAGTATCTGGCTGTGTGACTGTTAATTTGGAGGAGTATTGTTCCTTATCTGTGTGTCTGTGTGAACCTGCCCTGCTTCATCTCTTAGAGCCCTTGGTGTTTGACCATGTAGGCAAGTAGCTTGCCCGCCTTCTTCCCGTGCTCAAACACATTAACCTTTTAGAAGTAGTGCTTGCGTTGGGCCTGCTCCCACATGTGGTGTGCATATTGTGCTTGGAGTTGTTTTAGGGGCTGGAGGTTGGCATCTGTAGGATTATTACTGGCCTCCCTCTCTGCTCTCGTTACTTTGACTTCAATCAACTCTGTGGCTGCCCTGGACTTTCGTTTGTGGCATATAATTTGTGCATTAAGGACCCCTCTCAAGTATGCCTTGAGTGCATCCCATAGTGTGAGTACATCAGTGGACCCTAGATTCGCTTCCAGGAATCTGTCTATTGCCTCATCTACTTCCTGTTGGTTGTTAAGAATATTAAACCAGGCTGGGTTTATGGACCAACTCGCTCTAACTCTAGTCAGGTTGAGTGGGGCGTGATCTGATATGCCTCTGGGTAGGTATTTGGAGGGGTTTGCTTTGGTCAAAAATGCTGCAGTGGGGAACAACATATCAAGTCTAGAGAGCACACTATGGGATGTAGAGTAGCAAGAGTATTGCCTCTCGTTAGGATGCTGGTGCCTCCATAGTTCTATCAGGCCCAGTTCCTGCATGAGATGTTTAAGGTGGAGGCCCCTTCCGTGGCTTGGGAGTTTTGTCGTCTCAGCCTATCTAGCTTAGGGTCCATCACGGTATTGAAGTCCCCAGTGCATATAGGTATTGCTCGGGGGAAGTCTGCTTGGTATTTGGCCCACTCTCTAATGCAGGAGTCAGTGTATGGGGGTGGGATATAAAAATTTGCCAAGAGTAGTTCCATTTGCCCAACCAAGCAATGCATAAATAGATATCTTCCCTTTGCATCTGAGCAAAGGTGAAGCATTTTAAAGGGGAATTTCTTGTTTACTAAGATGGAGACCCCTGATGAGTAGGCTGTGTGGGTGGAATGGTAGGCCCAGCCCACCCATGGGCATCTAAGTGCAAGGATTTTGCTGCCCACAAGATGGGTTTCCTGAAGGAGGGCGATATGTGTGGTATTTTGCTTTAAGAAGTCTAGTACTAGTTTCCTTTTTATAGGGTTGTCCAGCCCCATAACATTCCAGGTGACCAGGTTAACTGCCATCTTGGTTCTTGTATTTAGGCTTTCTCCCCAGGGCCCTCTCTGGCCTAGTAACATACCTAAGATTACACGCCTGCATCATACTATTGGTTCTACCTCCTGAGCAACTAACAAAATTAACAACAGTAAAGACAACATTTTTAACATATCCCAAATATCCCCAACCCTCCCTTTCCACCATTGAACTCAGGCAGAATTTGTATCCCAAACTATAAACTTTTTAATGCGTTATACTGTCAGCGCTGGGGGGGGGTGTACAGCCGCTGGGCTCTTGACGAGCCGAGAGGTGGGTCTTTCAACTCTGGCTGCCCTCTTTCCTTCATCTCGGGGCTGGTTGATTAAAGTTAAGCGGATTCTTCACCACCGGTCCATGAGTTTCATTCACCCCTAGGAGCCCCCCGTAGGAAAGAAAAAAAGGCAAAGTAGATGCTCGTATACAACCTGCCCTCTCGAGGTGACTTCTGTCCTGTGTCCATAGTGCAGTTTTTTTTCCGGGTAGTCTCCTGGGCTGGTAGCTGTGGGGGCCAGGATGCGTGTAGAATCTGGGACATCCAGTGGGTCTAATAACCGGGGATAGGGGGAGAAAGTGCAACGTAAAAAGTATCAATGTAAAAAAAGAGGAGAGAAAGGAAAAGAAAAAACAAACAGAATGGGTCAAGAATGGGTCGTCATCGCTTGTCGGTAGATCTATGGTGCTGCGTTCCAGGGGTCACTGAGGTCCTTAGGTGAAGTGAAGAAGTGGTTGGAGCCATCAGCCGTCACACTGAGCCTCGCCGGGTACATCATGGTGTATTGCAGGTTTTCTGCTCGCAGCCTCCGCTTTGTGTCTTGGAACTTTGCCGTCAGCTTCTGGATTTCAGATGAAAAGTCAGCGTAGATGGACACTCTGTTGGCTTGGTACTGTAGCGTTTTCTTTTCCTGGGCCAATCTAAGCATGGTGTCCATGGCATTTAATGGCCTTGCCAGGAGTGGCCTCGGTGGTGCCCCTGGGAGGGGGGTTCTAGTAGGAACCCTGTGTGCCCGCTCCACCGCAAACTATGCTGAGAGTTTATTTCTGTCGAAGGTGTCTACCAGCCAGTTAGTCACGAACTCCTACGGGGCGCTTCCCACTGCTCTTTCCGGGAAACCAATCAGCCGGATATTATTTCATCTTTTTTTACATCTTACGATTTTTTGGCCGACATCTGTCGGGAAATTGATCGGACAGGTCAAAAAATCTTTGTCGGCCCCAGTGCAATCTATCTATATTTGCAGGGCCAAGCAGGCAGCTCCCCTTTGTTTTCCTGGCAAATTGGTCTTTTTACTTGATGGTAAATTCGTAGGATCGTACGATCGTTCTGAGAAGATCGTGGTCTCACGATCAGGATCTGATCTTTTAAAAATCTCAACATCTATGGCCAGCTTAAGTTTTACCTGCAACTTACTAGCTGCTTTCAAAGTAAAACTCCCAAACTTGGCTGCCCAGATAGTACCTGCACTCTTTCCTTTACTTTTCTCTGTGGGTGCTTTGGTCAAAGTAATGTATGTCCTTCAAAATGGACCAGCACGCCAGGTTTTCAAGTGTTCAAATTTCCTTTATTTCCATAACATTCGTGCACTGACCCATTTGGTTATGTCAGTAGCACTTCCCTTATACTTATATACATTTCTACTTAGCAATGCGGGTGCTCCTACAACCCCCCTTTTGTATGGTCAAATCTTACCTGTTTTGCTTTGCTGAAATTTTATGATATGGCAAAAAAAAAATTGCCAAACGCATTGAATACACCCTTGGGTGAGAGCTTAGTTCATTTTTAGACCGCCTCTATTTATGATTTTCTCAGACTCGCTTTCATCTGGTATCTGAACCTGAATCTGTCGTACATTAGCTTTAAAAAGGGGTTGGACAGCTTTTTAGCAAGTAAGGGAATACTGGGTTATGAAAAATAGTACAAGTTGATTGATCCCAGGGAATGGTCCGATTGCCATCTTGGAGTCAGGAAGGAATTTTTTCCCCCTCTGAGGCAAATTGGAGAGGCTTCAAATGTTTTTTGTTTTTTTTTGCCTTCCTCTGGATCAACTAGCAGTTAGGCAGGTTATATATAGAGTTAAAGGGGTTGTTCACCTTGAAATTAACATTTAATATGATGTAGAGAGGGACATTCTGAGACAATTCGAAATTGTGTTAATTTTTTTTATTATTTGTGGTTTTTGAGTTATTTAGCTTTTTATTAAGCAGCTATACAGTTTGCAATCTCCGCCTTCTGGTTGCTAGGGTCCAAATTACCTAGCAACCATGCATTGATTTTAATAAAAGACTGGAATATGAATAGGCTTGGCCTGAATAAAAGATGTGTAATAAAATGTACCAATAACAATAAATGTGTAGCCTTACAGACCATTTGTTTTTTAGATGGGGTCAGTGATCCCCATTTGAAAGCTAGAAAGAGACAGAAGAAGGCAAATAATTAAAAAAAAAACTATAATAAAGAAAAAATGAAGACCAATTGAAAATTTGCTTAGAATTTGTTATTCTATAACATTGTAAACGTTAACTTAAAGGTAAACCAACCCATTAAGAGGTTGAACTTTATCAATGTGTCTTTTTTCAACCTAACCTACTATGTTACACCAAAAATGCAAAATGAACTTTTTACTAAAATAAAGCCATTAGAAAAGGTCACTGGATGGCAGTTTTGTAATAAGAGATGCAAAATTTGATAGAGGTCTAATCAGTTCAATAGTTAAATTATGTCTCAGAAAGAATTAATAACATACTAATCTGATTCTATATTCTACCCTCACAATATATTTGAAGGCTTGTGTTTTTTTCCAGAAAAGCTAGCAATACTAGCTTGAGGACAAGACAACAAACCTACTGTCATAATCCTCACAGCACAAGATTTATTATCGTAATTTACTTGTAAACAGTATATTGACATATTTTTAGCCCGCAAATAAAATCAGTGCTTTTTTTTAAAAAAAAGAAAAAAAGTGGGGAGAGATGGAGATGGACCATTGTAGGGGGCAGGCTTTTTTATTGAGCTGTGCATTTTAGAAAATATTTAGACAAAATTCAACTGTGATCTGCCCTCTTCCCCTTTTGATTGCACATCCCCCACTGCTGGTTAACAGTTACTTAGTCTTCTCTAACTAAGTACTGGCAGGTCCTACCTGTCCCAGTCATCCTCTTCCCTCCTGCCTCCCATTTCAGTTATGCATCTACTCTTACTTTTTCCTTACAGGCCCCAGCTTCGTCCACCTCTTTCCTCCCTTCATTGTCATCACTGGGTCTTCCTCCTGGCAACATCATCCATGGGTCCTCCTCCACGCCATGCCATGCCTCAGCATTTCTCCATTGTTCCTAAGGGCTGCAGAATCAATTGTCCTCCATCAATTTGCATTTTACCCTAAACTTTGTAGCTTCAGTTATATCAGCTTTATATATTCAACCCTGGGATCATTTCCGCTATATGTAATAACTTATTCCCTGCTTCAAATATATTTTAACTTGGCCATAATATCACATTTAAAAAACGCATTTAAATAAATGTGATCAAAAATCCATATAAAAAATGTAATAATCATACGTTTGCTTGTTTTTCTAATAAAACATGACAGTATCCTTATAAATCGCAAATAGAACTGTTTGCTAGCTGCACAGTATGATCATTACATTTTGTATAGGGATTGTTCTATTTAATGTGTTTCTTTAAATGCATTTAGAGTGTGGATGATATGGTGTGCAGGTGGTGTTACATCCACGATCCGACAAAGTTAAAATGTATTTGAAGCAGAAAACGGTGAATTACATAACGCTAAAATCATATAGCATGACTGAGGATATAGGTGCGTTTGGTAGAATGTGGAAGAATAATAAATAAGAGTTTATTAGCAAGAGCTTATGTTTAGAAAAGCGAATTTGGAGAACCTCGAGGTTCACGTTACAAGGGGGAAGGTCTGTGAGATGAGAGAATGGAGCAGAGAGAGGACGGAGCAATCATTTTGTAGCCCATAAGAATAATGGTGGAAGATCGAGGTATGACATCGCTCAAAGGAGGGGCCAGGGATGATGTTGCCTTGAGGAGGGATGAAAGGATGACATCACAGGGAGGTGGACGAATATGAATGCCGGGACCTGTCAGGAAAAAGACGAGATAGTATAATTGGCATCGAATGGAGGAGGATTAACGTGGCAGGTGGGACCTGTCGGCACAAAATAAGAGGCGATCGTGTAACTTTTATCAGCAGTGGGGAAGGTTTCGACGAGGATTTCTTAGAATACGGAGATTTTACAGGGGGCGGGAGAGCAGCACTCACTTTTCAGATAGATGTCCTAAAATGGACCCCGTACTGGTGATGATAGAAGCTGAGCCATAATCTATGGCTAAATTCGCCATTTTTATTAGGCTTGTGTAAATGCTGAAGCTTTAACGGAGTATTATCTAGGCGTGATTAAATTCCCCGATAGAACTAAAAGCAAGGTGGACCGGCAAAGTCACGGACAAGCAAAGACACTCACAAGGAGTTACAATTTGCAAACCGCTATTGCTTAGTACAGAGGGCGTAAAGAGGAGATGACTGGGATGTGGTATCCTCCGGCTTTCCTTTTAATCGTTGCTGGATTTGTGTACAGTACCTGGAGTATACAAGGTGAGGCTGAAAATTAGAAATTGTATTAAAGCAGGGGACTTTTTATGTGATCTGTTGACTTGACTTCCCTGTACATGTATTATGCTGTAACCATAAAATGTGTGATAGCTAAAACAGAAGTCAGTGGTGTAATGTCTGACTGGTGCACCTTAGGCCAGACTCATATTCCGATGCTAAATTAGTATATTATACTTGAACCATTATCATTGTCTATACAGCCGTTGTTGCAATGGCTCAGGTAACAATGATTTCATCTTAAACTGTGTCTATAGAAGGACGAGTGAATAGAAGTAAAAACTCAAAAAAACAAATTTATGGTCTCAGAATATGGGTAGGGTATAAATTATAATCTGGAAGAGCGAATCACAGATGGGTGCAAGTGTTATGGGTTTGGGTAAAATCTTGATTCAGAGTAGGGTACCACACATCTAGCACAGAACCATGATGCATTACACTGCTACCCTACTCCTATACAGCAATGCTTTTGGGAGTGCCCCATGGTACGTATGCTGTGCAGCCCCAAGATTTTTTCATTCCTCGTCTGTATATAGTGGTATGAGTGACTGCACAAGATCTTTCAGCCACTGGAGTTGTATTACCAGCATTTAAGGGCAGCAGGCTGGGCATTACAGCCCCTTAAAGAACTGTGAGAAGTAGGCATTATTTTGAGTCTTATTTAAAGCTATATAAATACATATCGAAACTGTAGCTGGGCCAAATGCTCAAAAACTTGCCATAAGTGGCTTGGGCAATTTTTTCTGTTGTTTGATGATTATGCAGTTAGACATTTGGAATGATTAGAACAGCATAAATGAAGAGAAGCTGTGGCTCAACTTTCTAATCTGTCAAATTTACCACACACTGGCAGATATAGTGCATTGGCATTTAAGATTGTAAAACAAGGCTAGTCCAGCTGACCAATATTACCATAGTACATGGATATTTGTCATAAATATTGGCCCACATTACATATATTGCAAATTGAGCAAATCAGTTTTTCCTTGGATGCTGGGTTTTGGTTTGTAAACCTATGCATGAAATAACTGCTAAACAGAGGAAGGTTGACCTAGACTATTATCAGGATATTCCTAGATTTCAAGGTGGGCCTGTCTGACGTTTGCTTTGTGAATGGCCAATCTGTCATCACATCCTGAAATTTCCATGTACAAAACACACATTTTTAAACAAAAACAAATCTTTATTATTGTGTCCTTTTTCCCTTAAAAACTGTTTTTTAGGGTGGTGGTACACACAGAGCTACTTAGGGAGATTAGTCGCACACTTTCTCGTGAGGTAACTTTGTGCGACTTCGGAAAGCCGAAGCAATCTGAGTGTCATCCCTCCGGCAATTCACATTCTAGCTGGCGGGAAGGCATTTTGGGAGATTAGTCACCAGAAGAAGAGGTGATTTGTCGTCCTTGCAATTAATCTCCTCAAGTAGCAGCGTGTGCCACCACCCTTACAGTGTGGCTATTGGATCAGGTATTGTGACCACTAGTGACACTATTAGATCAATTATTGTGTTATTGCATTGATTTGCATAATTGCATAGGAACTTTGTGATTTTACTGAAGTATTGTCCATGCATTGTTGTTCATTGTGTTTTCTTACAATAGCTTTGTAGTTTGAAGTAGAAAAATTATATGTTTTTTTTCTATTTTTGTACAGTTAGTGGGTCTTAAAACACCTGATATGCAGGCATTTTTTATGACGCATAATACAAAGGTAGTGTTCTCTGTTTACAGAATCTCAATTGACAGCCAAGGAAATTCATGTGCCCTATTTTCATTTTGAGTCCCTACAAACTTTGGTAAATTCATAGATATTATAAATGTTCAGTAGACCCCTGGCTTTCATATTATTATATTATTCATTCATATTTATCTTTGTATGTAAGATACTGTGCCTGATAAATGTTGCAAATTGCAGTGTTTTAGGTCACTTGGAGAAACTGCTGCCTTTACAGCAGAAAGGAACTTCCTATTTTGAATTTAGGGGAACTTTATAAAGAAAATGATTTTCAGGGGTCTGTATACTCGTGGGGACTCTTATGAAACATAAAATGCATGTTTTTATTTTGCAGCAGCCAAATATGTTAACCATGAGAATTTTGTATGCATTATTTACATTTTTGGGCCTCTGCTTGCCATATCGTATGTACATTGGGCATTCATGTTTGTTTTTGATACATAAGGATTTGTGGGAGAAAAGAAACTGTAAAAATTGAAGATCTGATAAGATTTTGTGAAATTTTAGGATTTTAGAAATTTCTTGAAAACTCAAAAAGCTTTGCCTTTTAGAGTATAAAAACATTTTTAAATTTGAGTTGCAGGTACTTCCTTATGGCAGTAAATGTGTTGATCTTGCCGTAGCTGAATTGAAAGGACTATTTTCAATTTGGTGACCCTATATGCTAGATACTATTGCAAACTATGCACATTGGACATCAGACAGATCAGTTGAAGTGAGCATCTCTCTCTCTAATTGAAATGCAAGTCAACATAATAAATACAGACAAGATAAAAATAGTGGCACTTCTTTCAATGTAAGTATAACTACTCCCTGTCTCAAACGAATGCAGCTAAATAAAGACAAAAACAATTGGTAAAACAAGTGAGTGTACACGAGAGAGTGGTAACTTCCCCTAGTAAAAGACCAATAAAAAATATAGTTCGCACATTAGTATACCAGATTAAATTGTGTCTGGGAAAGCCCATATATGGCCTCAATGCAGTTTTCCTCGGAAAAAAACAACTAAGTATGGTTCATTAAATTAATACACATAGGCCTATACTCCTGCTTGTAACTACTCACAAGATCCAAAGACTTCAGGTACATAGTTACAAAATAGACTGTTCACCTCATCTGAATTTTCTTGATACACTGCTCTGTACAGGCAGACACTCTAGGTTCCTGGTCAGTATGCAGCACGCTCCGTCTATGGATGCCTTGGTAGTCCAAATTTTCCAAGCAATCAAATAAAAACATAAAGTACTTAAACATTGGTAAGCAGCCTAATGCATATTTCATGTCCTTGGTACACTTGCTCAGAGGCTTAAACTTTTGCTCTTCTTATACTGTCTAGTAGCATAGAGAGAGAGAGTGTGAAGAGCCTATCCATTTTTTCAGGGCCCTATTCTACTTCCCACTGCCATCTAGAGGTTAATAGATTGTAGAGATACAATAGTTAATAGTTAAATTGACGAATCAATACAATTTCCACAGAGCATGAATGGCCTGTAAAAGTAAAAAAAAACAAAAAAAACCTATAATACTGTTGCCAAGGATAAGATCAATACAAAAGGGATAATAAATACACTAAGTACAGTGGCCAAAGCATAGGGCTGCAGTTAATCAGCATCTCTATTAAGTCCTCTTGGAGGGTTTTTAGTTCAAATGTAGACACAAAGATTCTTCTTTGGTGAACGACCAATTTCAGTGCAGTCCGACCAATCCGTCAAATTATTGTGCGGATAGTGGGATTCGAATGATCTTACGATTTTTCGTCAGAAAATTGATCCCCAGCTTTAAAAATCTTTATCGGACCCAGTACAATCTATCTATGTTTGCAGGGCCAAGCAGGCAGCTACTCTTCAGTTTTGCTGGCAATATCGCCTGAAATGGTCTTTTTAGTTGATGGACACATCATACATTTAAACAACCATTTCGAGATAATCGTGGACTCACGATAATGATTGGATATTTTTAAAATCTTTACATCTATGGCCAGCTTTACCACCTTATCCTTAGTAAGTCCGTTCAGGTGAGTTCTGCCAAATATAACATAAGTGGTAGCTTAAAACATAATGTTTTAATGTGTCTGTTCCAAAAACCCAACCAAACTATCACTTGAAACCATATAGCCACCACCTACAAAATTTGTGTGGCTCAGAACAATGCCCTTTCTTTAAAATCTTTCACCAGTGTATCTAGTGTCTCACTTGCCCACAACATCCCCTCCAAACTGCTAAAAACGATTTCCTTCCTGTCTACATTGGCACTGCTTAGCCCTGCAAGTCCCAATAATGTTTTTTGGCGCTCCTGACAGTACTCCTTCCCATAGGGGGGGCCACTTGACCACCATCTCGTGGTTTCTTTGGAAACTGTTTGTAGAATTCCTGTACCAGACTGGGCATGTGAAAATCAGCCAGTTTTATCCAATAGCATTCTTCGGGACCGAAACCCTTCCATTGGATCAGGAACTGTAGAGACCCTCTAGATATTCTTGAATCAGAAATCTTCTCTACCTCATATTCCTGTTGACCGTCCACGGAGATAACCGATGGAGGAGATTGTTCTGCAGAGAAGCGATTAGCGATGGCTGGTTTTACCAAAGACACACATGGAACACATTAGGAATTCGCATCTCAGGGGGAAGCTGAAGTCTGACAGCCACGGGATTAACAATCTGAATGGACCAACAAATTTTGGACCCAATTTGAGGGAAGGAATCTTGATGAATGTTCCTGGTAGAGCCACACTTTGTCCCCAACTTTATTTAAGGGAGAAGACTTCCATCCCTGATCAGCATACTTTTTGTGGGACAAGGAACTTTTTTTCTCTAAGTTGGATTTGGTAGCTGACCAAATGTCCGACATGTGGGCTGCATGATCATCGTCTGGTGGAACATCAGACAAGAGTAAATCCTGAGGAAAAGCTTGAGGATGTTGTCCATACACGGTCAGAAGGGCGATCTTCCAGTGGAGGCATGGCAAGCATTGTTGTGAGCGAATTCCGCCCATCGAAGTAGATCGGCCCAATTGTCCTGGCAGAAGGAAACATGACTTCTCAGGAATTGTTCAATCACTTGGTTTGCTCTCTCAGCTGCCCCCATTGGATTGAGGGTGAAAGGGCAGAGGAGAATTGAAGAGCAATACCCAGGTTTTTACATAAAGAGTGCCAAAACCTGGACACGAACTGGGAACCTCTGTCAGATACAATCTGCTCTGGAAAGCCATGGAGTCGGAAGATGTATTGAATGAACAACTGAGAAGAGTTCAATGGCAGAGGGAAGTTTGCGAAGAGGGATAAAGTGAGCTATCTTGCGGAAGCAGTCAATAATCAGCAATATCACAGTGTTCCCCTTGGTAGGTGGTAATTCGACAATAAAGTCCATAGCCAAATGAGTCCAAGGACGAGAAGGAATTGGCAGAGGTTGTAATAGCCCGCTAGGGCGAGAGTGGCTGGACTTAGACGAGGCAAGGATGTTACAGGCCGCCACAATGTCTTTCACATCCTTCCGTAGGGAAGACCACCAGAGGAGTCGACTGACAAGCTCAAAGGTCTTTTGAGTACCTGGATGTCCAGCTTGCTTGGAACAATGGCTTTGCTGAAGGATTGGTATGTGGAATGCAGGTGGCACGTAAACCATACCAATGGGGTATCAGCCGGAGTAGATGACTGGACAGAAAGGGTCTGGCTGGCCAGTTGGGGAAATAGGAAAGCAATGATCTTCATCGGAGGAACATTTGGCTCGTGATCTTCACTGATGCGCCCTTCAGGGAGAATCCTTCATGATAGGGGCTCGTCTTACGGTTTCTGGAGCCTGGGCCTGGGTAGGGACAGAATTAAATCGAGTGAAGAAGAGTGCCTGACTGGGATTCAATCTCTTGAGAGTCTTAAGTTTTTGTGATCGGTTTAAATGGTCACAGGATGAGGGGCTCCCTCCAGGAAATGTCGCCACTCCTTAAAGGGATCCTGTCATCGGAAAACATGTTTTTTTCAAAACGCATCAGTTACTAGTGCTACTCTAGCAGAATTCTGCACTGAAATCCATTTCTCAAAAGAGCAAACAGATTTTTTTTATATTCAATTTTGAAATCTGACATGGGGCTAGACATTTTGTCAATTTCCCAGCTGCCCCCAGTCATGTGGACTTGTGCCTGCACTTTAGGAGAGAAATGCTTTCTGGCACGCTGCTGTTTTTCCTTCTCAATGTAACTGAATGTGAGACATGGGTTTTTACTATTGAGTGCTGTTCTTAAGTCTACCAGGCAGCTGTTATCTTGTGTTAGGGAGCTCCTATCTGGTTACCTTCCCATTGTTCTTTTGTTTGGCTGCTGGGGGGAAAAAGGGAGGGGGTGATATCACTCTAACTTACAGTACAGCAGTAAAGAGTGATTGAAGTTTATCAGAGCACAAGTCACATGACTTGGGGCAGCTGGGAAATTGACAATATGTCTAGTCCCATGTCAGATTTCAAAATTGAATATAAAAAGATCTGTTTGCTCTTTTGAGAAATGGATTTCAGTGCAGAATTCTGCTGGAGCAGCACTATTGACTGATTAATTTTGAAAAAATTTTTTCCCATGACAGTATCCCTTTAAATGCAGGTTTCACTGCCGGAAGCTCACAATTCCCCATGTCGTAATTTTGCTCTGCAGGAGAGCATTTTTTAGTGAAATAAGCACAAGGGTTACGTTTCCCATCGCTGACTTGTCTCTGAGAGAAGATGGCCCCAGCCCGATGTCGGAAGAATCTACTTCAACGAAGAAGAGTTGCAAAAGGTCAGGATGTCGAAGGACAGGAGCCGAAGCAAACAAATCTTTCAAGGACTGGAAGGCTTCCAGAGCATGAGTGGGCCAGGCATTAGGTTTTCCTCCCTTCCGGATGAGAGCCAAGACAGGAGGAATAGCAGCAGACTGCTGGGATGGAGGGGGCAACAGGGGTCTTTGGAATTGTGGAGCCAAAGTTAACTGAAGTCTCTTGCTGCGCTTCCTGTAGGACTGATGTTCCCTAAGCGTGTATCCACCTTGATGGAGAGAGCAATTAGGTCTTCCAGCAACTCAGGATGATCCCTGGAGTCTGTCATCTTTGAGTCTGGATGACGATCCTTGATAGAACACTGCTGCATATTGTTCATTGTTCCAGCTTGTTTCAGCCATCAAGATACTGAAATCAACGGCTTACTCCCTGGCACTGCGGTTCCCTGGCCGAATCTGTAGAAGCCGGGAAGAGGCGTTAGCGACACGACCAGGGGCATCAAAAACAGTACGGAAGGCTTGGAGGAAGGCCTTGGCATCAAAGGTCAGAGGTGAATTCTGGGGTGTTGCCCACTTGAGCGCCACAGTGGTGCGTTCACAGGAATACTGCAAGGGTTGAAACTCAAACTGGATCAGACATTAAGTAGCGAAACCTCTGCAGGCTTGAGGATCCCCATTATAGCGAGGTGGTGGAGGAATGCGGGGCTCAGCAGCTGATGAGGCCAGAGAAGGAGAAGCAACTGCTATGGAAGGAATAATAATAGGCAGAATAATATCAAAGTCAAGGTTCACCAAGCTTACTACATACTGGAGGGAAATACTAGATGCCTTAGATGGGGTGCTTCAGGTGACAATAGCTAGAACTCCTAAAACTTGCATCTTGCCCATATTTCAGGATCTAAAACTGAATCAATGTCAATCACTTTTTCTACTAGAGGCACTGTTACTAGCCAAGAGACTAATCACCCAGAACTGGAGAGCTGTGGCTCCTCCTACCTTCTCTGCCTGGAAAGCAATAATGCAGGATACCTGTGCCACTGAATACCTAATGTACTTGAAAAGGGGTGCCCCTACCAAATTCCATAAAATTTGGGGATCTGACATTTACCCCCTACACCCAAGACAACCACTAGCAGTTTAAATTGAATAGGGTTTAGGACAGGTAACTGGTTTTTATATTCCATTTGTTTAACTAGCTATGAATCCCTCATTGGAGGGAGTCTCGATTTTGTTGTGTAATGCAATACTCATGACGAAATGTATATTGCATGCTATGCTTCTTTCACCCTGCTTGATCTAGACATGTAACATTTGACACAATGTTTTTCCGTGATTTGTCATTACATGTTGTAAACTGCTTTCTTTTTCTTTCAATAAACTACCCGAAGTTAAAAAAAAAAAAAGTCAAGGTTCAGGCAGGGTCAAAAGTCCAGGAATCCATATAATAGGAAATATCAAGCACACAGGAATGTTCCAAACAAAACCTACAATCGGGTATCGAACCGGCGTCCCTGGCGTCCTTTTATTTTGAATTTTGCGCCGGGAACGTGGCGTCAGCACGCCGGAGACGGGACAGAACTAAATGCTTTTTTTTTTTTTTAACACAATCACTTTGTTTCAGGGGCTCAAAAGTAATTCGACAAATTAAAAAACTGAAAATAAAATGTTAATTTCTAATACTTGGTTGAAAACCCTTTGCTGGCAATGACAGCATGAAGTCTTGAACTCATTGACATCACCAGATTCTGGGTTTCCTCATTTTTAATGCTCTGCCAGGCCTTTACTGCAGCGGCTTTCAGTTGCTGTTTGTTTGTGGGCCTTTCTGTCCGAAGTTTAGTCTTCAACAAGTGAAATGCATGCTCATTTGGGATCAGGTGACTGACTTGGCCATTCAAGAATATTCCACTTTTTTAATTAACTTTAATAAACTCCTGGGTTGCTTTAGCTGTATGTTTTGGTTCATTGTCCATCTGTATTATGAAGCGCCTCCCAATCAATTTGACTGCATTTAGCTGGATTTGAGCAGACAGTATGTCTCGGAACACCTCCAAATTCATTCGGCTGCTACTGTCCTGTGTCACATCATCAGTAAACACTAGTGTCCAAGTGCCACTGGCAGCCATGCACGCCCAAGCCATCACACTGCCTCCTCCATGTTTTACAGATGATGTGGTATGCTTTGGATTATGAGCCTTCTCCATACTTTTTCCTTGCCATCATTCTTGTAGAGGTTGATCTTGGTTTCATCTGTCTAAAGAATGTTTTTCTAGAACTGTGCTGGCTTTTTTAGATGTTTTTTAGCAAAGTCAAATCTAGCCTTTCTATTCTTGATGCTTATGAGTGGCTTGCACCCTCTGTATTTACATTCATGCAGTCCTCTCTTTATGGTAGACTTGGATATCGATACACCTACCTCGCAAGGTACATGCAACGTGTTTGATGCTAAAACTGCTAACCATTGTGGAAAAATCTATACCAACCAACAAGCATACATGTAACCACTGGTGCACAAACTAGCCAATACACATGCTACTTGTGTTTCATAAACTAGCCACTCTGCATGTAATTAACCAGCTCACAAGCTAGGCACCACACATGCAAACCACTGGTGGACAAGTCCGATCCCACTCGTAGACAGGTCAGACACAGAGCATGTAAGATCACCAGAGCAATAAACTAGCACAAAAGATGAGTCCATACCAGCCCATGCCAGAATGTAGTGGCATACAGAAACTGAAGACCAAACAGGAAAAGGCCAGAACAAGGCCAGCAGGTAAATTTAAGGGCCAAAGCACTGCGTATCTTGACAGCGCTATATAAATAAATGATGATGATGATGATAGCCACTCAAGAAATAGCACTTCAATTAGTGCTGTGCTTGAAATCTCTGATCTCAAGGCAACTTTACACATGCAACCATTGATGCATTAGAAAGTAGCTGAACTCAAACCAAAACCCACCAGATAGGAATGAAATCTCTAACATATATCCTATAGAAATGCACAAAAAGAAAACTGCCTGGCAACATGCAGAATCCTAATAAGATGAAGGAGATACCATACTGCTATGGCAGTGCACCCCCAGCCTGTGTTGGAAGCACATGGTGTAAAAATAAGCACACATACCAGCTGTGTCAGCACAGAGGACTCTGGCTCACAAGCAAATACAATCAAAAAATTATATCACAATTGCAATTACAAAGTGCCCTCATATGCACCTTAACAGATAGCATTGGCTTGTCAAAATTGAAACTCCATTCAGCACACTGGAAAAGTCTGCTTAGTTAGTGCAGACTCATGAGAAAGGAAGGAGATGCCATACTACTATAGCAATGCAAAAGCCCCAACCAGTTCTGGAAGCACCTTGTGTAACGAGCACTCAGGCTCACAAAAATTTTAGATATCAAAACTACAAAACCAGAAGAACACATGCACCTTACCAGATAGAATTCTCTTCTCATTCAAACTTCTGAGGAGTGTAAAACCTTCAACCAGTTCTGGAAGCATGTGGCGTATTAGGAGCACACATACCAGCTATGACTGCACATGTACTTTACCAGGTAGCAGTGGCTGTCCAGCAGGAGTGAACCTGGATAGCTTTCATCTGAGGGACATAATTAGCTAAGTAGTGTGCATATTTCCCAGTGCACTGAGCATTTTAGGGCTGAACTCCACAGTGGAGATCTGCTTCCTCTCATCGCATTTGACACACAGTGGATGCTGAGGATCATACTCACCAGATTCAGGCTTAGTTATGAGTAGCCATGGTCCATTTTTCTGATATCATCTTCTTGCAAAACATAGGAGAAGGGAGGCTAAATGAGCTCACAGGTAGGAATGTGGGAATACAGTGGCAGATTATAAGCAGGCAGGGGGCTTGCTATCAAGTTAGACATCTGTAGTTTGTGCTGCCATGAGCTTCCCTTTTATTACACACTAAACTACTGCAGTCAGGGGGCGTGGCTAGCATCTGAACATGGTGGACACTAACTTTTGAGCTCTGCTTCGCTCCCAGCATAGAACCTGGCTGCCAATCATTGGGACAAGCAGAAAGAACATACAGGAGAGGTGTCAAAGCAAATTAAAAAAACACTCTGTGGATCCCGAGTTTGTTAGTCTGACTGCAGCTTCTTTAGAGATGGAACCAGCGAGAGGTGCAGACTCGCAAAAAATGCTGAGACTCCTGGTAACTTCTGCTGAAACGGAAGACATTATGGATGACGAGTTGGTAAGTCCAGATACTGCCTCCCGAACTCTCTTATATACTAGAGATTTTGGAGAGATGGTCTCCCAGATTAAATCTGCAGTCAGAGTAGAAGTGGGTGATCTTTCTCCTCTATATACACGTGTTTCGGAATTAGAAATGAGCAATGATTCTATTAAAAATACAATATCAGTCATGATATGTTCTGATCACAACAGAATAGCAATATCGGAAATACAAAGACATCTAGATGATTTGGATAACCGTGGCAGATGGTGTAATTTGCGGATCAGGGGATTGCCTGAATTGCAGGACAACCAAAGTGTATTGGATGTAGTCACAGTACTGTTTAATCAGATCATAGAGAGATCAAGGACAGAAAAAGAAATTGAAAGTGTACGGGAAAACCACGGGATGTTATTTGTTGCTTAGCCAGATATATCATGAAGGAAGAGATACTTCAGAAAGCTAGGAAATAACAGTGTTCTTTTTATGGACAGTGAAATTACAATTCTGCAAGATGTATCCTGGTATACGCTCAAACAACGGCGAATATTGAAACCATTAACTGTGATATTGAAGGATAAAGCAATACCATTTTGTTGGGGGCATCTATTCAGTTTACAAGTTGTTAAAAATGGCATGGCAAGGATGGTGACAACTCCAGATGATTTATCAAGGTTTTGCCAATCATTGGATCTAGAGAAGCCTGATTTAAATGCATGGGAACATTTCTTAAAGGTTACTAAACTCCCAGGCTTACAAAAAAAGACTCTAGGTATAAAGTCTCAACACCTAAAGGCAAACATAAAAAAGATGAAGAATTGCCATTTTAGGACAAAATCTAAAAACCAATAAATAGATAAATGAGACTTTTTTGTGGATGTGAACTCATGTGGATCAGAAATACGGTTTAGTTTTTGATCATCTCTTATCAGTTCATAGATATATGATAATTTGTTATGTGTTGACAGTGTTGGACTGGCACACCAAGGTAGAGTCCCGCGCAGGTCCATTTTCTGGGACCCGACCCGTACCCGCAACCTGCAATCGGCAACCCGGAACCGCAACCCGCATTCTTACCCGCTACCCGACCCTACCCGCAAGTACCTTATCCGCAACCCGGACCCGCGACCTGCTGACCATCAAGAATCAGATAGTGCTGTCGTAAACCGGAAGTGACATCATTGGAAGTAGACGTGATCAGAAAAAAAAGGAGTAACACAGGAAGTGCTGTCATTGTAAACCGGAAGTGACGTCATCGGAAGTAGATGTGACCAGAAGAAAGGAGTGAATATCGATATTGAGAAGACCCGCAACCCGCAGAACCGCCGACCCGCGGGTATAACCGCACCTGGAACTTCTAAATGCAACCCGCAGAGTACCGCAGGTTTTTGCGGGTAACCCGCGGGTATCCGCGGGTACCCGACCCGCTGCAGGACTCTACACCAAGGGCCCACCAAAAAACTTTAGACCAGGGCCTCAGTACAATTTTCTTCCTCTTTTCACTCAACCTCTATTCTCCTAGTCTCTCTTTTCTTTGCATACTATAATCTAATTATTCTATCTATTTAACCTCTTTGTTCTCATAGAAATAGGGAATGGCTATGAAATCGGCCAAGTGTTTAGCAGCATGAGGGCCCACTGACACCTGGGCCCACCGGGAGTTTTCCTGGTATCCTGGTGGGCCAGTCCGACACCGTGTGTTGATATATGTTACAGCTGAGATAATGTTGTGAGAGTAACCCACCCCCTGAGGGTTTCTAATAGGTTTTTACCAGTTGGTTTGAAGTCTATAAAATACTTTAGTTTTTTCTATACCCCAATTTTTTCAAGCAGGTATTGTTGAACATTTAGTATAAATTGAAAATAGTATAATAACAGTGACAGATTATTCTGTGATTCAGGATACCTATTGTTTTTTGTTTATCCAGTTATCTAAATAATTATTGGATTTGAATAATGTGGAAGAGATACCCCAAAACATGTGGGCTATGGCTGATTTGGACTAAATATAGATGGATAAAAAGGTAAACATAATTTAATTGAATACCAAGGGGCTTAATATTCCAGAAAAAAAGGCATACAATTATAAGAGATATGAAAGCTAAAAAAAGTGATATATTGATGTTGAAGAGACACATTTTAACGGTAATGTGCAGTTCTTAAATAAGATTGTAGACTATCCTACTTGGTATTATAGTAACAATCCTATTCAAAGGACAAAAGGAGTAGCAATTGGTCTCCATAGAACAGTTGACTTTCAGTGTTAGGATGAAATAAGTAGGGATGCACTGAATCCAGGATTTGGTTTGGGATTCGGCCTTTTTCAGCAGGATTCAGCCGAATCCTTCTGCCCAGCCGAACCGAATCCAAATCCTAATTTGCATATGCGGGAGGGAAATCGCGTGACTTTTTGTCACAAAACGAGGAAGTAAAAAATATTTTTCCCCTTTCCACCCCATATTTGCATATGCAAACTAGGATTTGGTTAAGCATTCGGCCAAATCTTTTGCGAACGATTCGGGGTATTGGCCGAATCCAAAATAGTGTATTCGGTGCATCTCTAGTAATAAGGGATCCAGATGGTCGATTTGTTTATTAAAGGTCTTTAATATCATCATAAATGTATGTTAGGATGTATTTATTTACCAAATGAACAACAATCTTCATTTTTGAAAAAAGTACTTAAAAGACTTAGCGAATTTGGAGAAGGATGTTTAATATTAGGGGGAGATCTTTAAAGAAGTGGTTCACCTTTAAGTAAACGTTTAGTATGTAATAGGCCAATGTTTTCATTATTTATTTTGTATTGTTTTATAATTATTTGCCTTTTTCTTCTGACACTTTCCAGCTTTAAAATAGGTGTTACTGACCCCATCTAAAAAACAAATACTCTGTATGGCTACAAATGTATTGTTATTGCTACTTTTCATTTCTCATCTTTCTAGTAAGGTCATGTTCTATTCATATTCCAGTCTCTTATTCAAATCAATGCAGCTAGGGTAATTTGGACCCTAGCTACCGGATTGTTTATAATGCAAATTGAAGAGCTGCTGAACAAAAAGCTAAATAACTCAAAAACCTTAAATAATAAAACATGAAAACCAATTGCAAATTGTCTCAAAATATCCCTCTACATCATACTAAAAGTTAACTCAAAGATGAACAACCCCCTTTAATTTAACTCTAAATCCGGTACTTGATCTGCCGGACATCATCATCATCATTTATTTATATAGCACTGTCAAGATACGCAGTGCTTTACTGCAGTTATAGCAAACAGGGAATAAATGGTGGATAACAAACAAGGATTGCAGAGTATAATAGGGTTAGAAGGACCTAGAGATTACAGTTTACAAACTAAAAGGTTAGGGTACAATTGAGACATTAGGATTAGGATTTTTGATACAGCAATGATTAAGGTACATCAAATAAGCCTCTTTAAACAGATGGGTCTTTAAGGAGCGCTTGAAAGTTTGGAGAAGGAGAAAGTCTGACAGCTTGTGGCAGAGAGTTCCAGAGAAAAGCAGAAGCCTGAGAGAAGTCTTGTAGACGAGAATGGGCAGAAGTGACCAGAGGAGAAGTGAGGCGAAGATCAGAAGCAGAGCGTAGCTTTCGTGAAGGAGTGTATTTTGTGATTAGAGATGAAATATAGGGAGGGGTTTTATTATCAAGGGCCTTGAATGTGAGTGTAAGTAATTTGAATTTGATTCTAGAAGAGATTGGGAGCCAGTGAAGGGACATGCATATGGGAGCAGCTGATGTTGAGTGGCGAGCTAGATGAATGAGTCAAGCAGCCGCGTTTAGAACAGATTGGAGATATGGTCATATTCGAGCAATGTTGCGCAGTTGAATACAGCAAGATTTTGCAAGTGTTTGAATGTGTGGTGAAAAAGACAGATGAGGGTCTAAGATAACTCCTAGGCAGCGTGCCTGTGTGGTGGAATGAAAGGTGGTATTGTTTACAGTGAGTGATATCTGAGTGACAGGGGAAGATCTTGGAGGAAATATAATGAGTTCTGTTTTAGAAAGGTTCAGTTTCAGGTGGCGCTGTGACATCCAGGAGGAGACAGCAGAGAGACAGTCTGTGACTTGGGAAAGGACAGAATTAGAAAGATCAGGAGTAGACAAGTAGAGTTGGGTGTCATCAGCATAAAGGTGATACTGAAGTCCAAATGACTGAATAAGTTTTCCTAGTGAAGTTGTATAGAGCGAGAACAGCAGGGGTCCAAGAACAGAGCCTTGAGGAACTCCAACAGAGAGATATTCAAGTCTCTCTATCTCTACTTTAAATTTGGATAAAAAATCTCTGAAAGGATTGCAATTAATAGATACATGGAGATTTGTTAACACAAATACTAAGGATGTTACTTTTTATTCACATGCTAAAAATGTCTATTCTAGGATTGATTATGTGTTCATGTCAGTTTTATTTGAGTTGGTTAAGTGTGGTCAAAATACACCCTATACTTTGGTCGGACCATGCAGCAGTCTAGATTATGCAGAAAATTCCTATTGTATGTAAAAATGGATGGGTGTGGAGACTTAACGAGACGTTATTAGAGCAAGCTGAATGTATAACATCTTGTATATAATATGGAGGTATACAGAGAAAGTATGTTAGAAGACACATCTTCTGAATTACACAAGTGGCAGGCATTTAAATGCCTAACGAGAGGTATCTTGATAAAGTTTGAAAAAGCTGATATCTCTGTAAAGGAAACGCTTATTTGATAAAATTCATGATTTGGAGTCCTAAGCATCAGCAGTCATATGATATTCCGAAACCGCTAACAGAAGCTAAATTAGAACTGCATAATCTACTGAATATTAAATTTAAACATCAGTTTAAAAAGGTCAGGCAAAAATGTTATGAACAGGGTAACAAGCCTGTCAGGTTATTGGTCAGGGCATTGCATAATAGTAGACAAAATTCCTATCTCCATAAGATTAAAAATTCAGAAGGCAAGGTTTAACCTAAAGGATAGCAGAAGTCTTTAAAGACTTTTGTGATAAACTATATAATATTCCAAGCGAGGATAATTTGCAAGGTCTGAAAATTAAGCTTTAACAATATATTAAAGATAATTCTCTACCTAGATTATCAAAAGAGGTTCTGGAATCCTTGGAAAAACATATTACTGATGTGGAGGTGGAGGAAGGCATAAAACAAATTAAACCTAATAAGCGCCAGGACCAGATGGTTTTACAGCCAAATTTTGTAAAAAATTCTCAAACCAAATTACTCCCTATTTAGCCATTTAATGAAGTTTCTAAAGATGCGCCCTTAAATAGTGAGTTTCTACGAGCTTTAATATTAAAATCGACTAATAAACTTAATTCGGTAGTTATCATCCGATATCCTTGCTAAATTTAGACTTTTTTCAGACATTTCGGAGGTACAACCTCCTTTCTCAACAGCACTCAGCACTTGAGAAAGGAGGTTGTACCTCCGAAAAGTCGTGTGTGGATCTCAATAAATTACAAGTTTTTTGCACATTTGTCAGAGTGTGTGCCATCTGATTTTCTGCTATATACAAATTTTGAGTTACGTTATATCAATCATGTGTTCTACCCAGGATTGTTGAATATACTAAAAAAGATTCAGGTATACAGTGGTGGTTAATAGAAAATGATTGGGTAAATGGGATGTTATACTCCTTTTTTGGACTAAATAGTGTAATCTCCCATCTATAATAGGGAAACCTCTACTATTAAAATCAAGTTTTAAGATATGGGGAAATATGAATAAGCTCGCTCCATACACTTCCCAGAAGATGTCAATAGGGGAGAATGTAGATTTTCCACCTGGGTTATTAGATTTCGGTTTTTCGCAGGCATTCAGTATTTTCGATTTACAACTTTATCACATCTTACCAACAACCAGAGACCCTATCCCCCAGTTCCTTAAAAATAGGGAGTTATGGAATAGGAAAGACCACTGGCGGGCCCTTCAGAGTGAAGACTTTTTAGGATCTTTACAAAAAGAAGGTAATGTAATGAGAGAATTTGCGATTCGGATAAATATGCAACTCGTAATTTCTAATTTGTATAAAATACTTCAAAGGTGAATATATGCTGAGCTCCCTAATTTTACAAAGAAGTGGGAACAGGATTTGGGCCTTTCCCTATCGGATAAGGATTGGGGGAAAATATTTAAAACTAGTATAAGTTTCTCGTGAGCAATAAATACCGGGAATACTCTTATAAGTTAATATTTAGATGGTATCGGACTCTTGTGGTATTGAAACAAACGGGTTTAAAGGAGAAGGAAAGGTTAAAACTAAGTAAGCCTTATCAGAAAGGCCCACTTAAATATACCAGTAAACCCTCAAAGTAATGCTGCTCTGAGTCCCCTGTCAAAAGAAACACTGCATTTCTTTCCTTCTATTGTGTACTCATGGGCTTCTGTATCGGACTTCCTGCCTTCAGCTTAAACCTCATTGCCCTGGGCAAGAGCATGCTCAGTTTGCTCCTCTTCCCCGCCCCTCCCTTCTCTACTGTAATCTGAGCCCAGAGCAGAGAGAGACTCAGGCAGGAAGTGATGTCACACCACATTAATACTGCAGCTCCTATCCTAAACAAACAGAGAGTTTCTAGAGCTTTTTACTCAGGTATGGTAAAACATTCTACAGAATAAATATAGCATTCTAGCTTGCACTATTGCAGCTAATCTATTGGCAATAAAATGCCTCCGTAGCTTTCCTTCTCCTTTAAGTAATAATGATAGGTGCTGAGTTGTGAGAAGGCCCATGGTACATTATTCCATCTTTGGTATTCATGCCCAGTATTCATAAATTTCTATAACTCTGTTTTAGCCATCTGCGAGGAAGTTACAGGAGCTTCTTTGTTATTAATGAATCCAGCAGGTATTCTATTATTTCCTGGTTTAAAAAGAATTGTAGCAACTTAGGGGTATATTTATCAAAGAGGGAAGTTCGAGATCGCCGCAGTCCACTAGCGTGAAATACCGCGTCTCTCCATTCATTTCTATAGGATTTTAAAGGCGTATTTATCAAATGGTGAACTTTCACTTTCACCCTTTGATAAATACGCCTTTAAAAATCCCATATAACTGAATGGAGAGAGGTGGTATTTCACTCTAGCGGACTGTGGTGATCTCTAACTTTTAAAAAGGGACCAGGAACTTATATCCCACATCTAAGTACAAAGTTCCAATAATAGTACCCAGGGTGGGAAGTCTTCTGCCCAAGAAGTTGCCACAGTGCTAGATAAATGTGCCTTTACATTTTCCAAAGCTAGCTTGCCCTGAGCTTAATAAGCCTTATAAATACACTGCGTAATTCAATGAGCAATAGTGGAGGCTGCTGTAGTTAAAATTAAACTCTTCCGCTGACCTCCAGGAAATG
The DNA here is from genome assembly GCF_017654675.1 of Xenopus laevis. Lineage (NCBI taxonomy): Eukaryota > Metazoa > Chordata > Amphibia > Anura > Pipidae > Xenopus > Xenopus laevis. The sequence continues at coordinate 48,047,290 of NC_054384.1, read as the reverse complement.
CAAACAATCTATCTGACTTTTATGAAGACACAAACTTCGAGATATTTTAAGGCTCATACCTGATCAATCTTAATGTCTCTCATGAGACTTGAGAATCTGAAGCAGAAATGGGTAGCTTCACTTCTTTCTTCAAATGAAAGGTAGACACTACCTTCAAATAATAAGACTGACCTAGTCTAAGAAAAACTCTGCCATGCAAAAAGAGATACTCTTTGCTGGGCTGCCTGTCAGGGCCTGTAGTTGACTTAATCTGCTTGCTGAGGTCAAGCAATCAGGAACAACTTCTTCAAAGAGAGTCAGCAGCCAGAATGAAATCTTATTTCAATTAAAACTAACCTCACAAAAAGGGGTCGTAGCCTACGTGTGCATGTGAACAAACGTGTCTCTCAGTAGCTCCTGCTCTGGTACCAGCTTATCCACCAAATAACGGGAATTAGGTGAAACAAAAACGGATACAACTCACCGCCTTTTACGGATCCCAACCAAAAGCTCAGCTTTCTGGCAGCATCCAAGATGGAGCCCAATCCTCCAGTGAGTCCTCCCCAGCACGCAGTGACATTTAAACAGAGCAAAAAGCAGAGAAGTACAACCAGCCAGCACAAACACTAACAGAAGCCAAATTGAAATCTCTACTCTCACAACTGAGAGAAGATATTTGGGCTGATACTAAGAGCTCTTTACTAGACTTCAAATCAGAACTGCAAGTAATTGTTGAGCATACAGACCATCTAGAAAAAAAGATGGCTGCAGTAGTACAAGTGCACAACACGATGGCTGACATAGTTAATTCCCAAGACTTCGTAATTACAGCTTTACAAAATAAAATTGCTGACCAAGAGGATTGCTCAAGACAGAATAATATAAGGCTAAGGGGAGTCCCAGAGGAAATTTTGCAATTTCAGCTATGCCAGTATGCGCAAAACATTATACTTATAGTGCTACCTGAAACCCCAGCGGACCATCTCATTATAGATGGGATCTATAGAATCCCCAAACCAAAAACATCACCTAGTATGCATGAGATATAATCCTCAGGATACATTACTTCCATATAAAAGATGATTTACTATGATTTATACAACAACTCAAAACGCTTCCGCAACCATATGAGAATGTAGAACTATATGCAGACTTATCTGCAGCAACTCTGGCAAAAAAGCTAATGGTAATAATGGCTTTGTGCTCATGGGGCATACAATATAAACTAAAATAGTCCAAAAGTTTCCTCTAAGATTATTACTTCCGTATCAGAGGGCAAAAAAGCACTGGCTGACTGGAACATTCCTCTTAAGGCCAATGCTAAATTATACATGAATCAGGAATGGAACACTATAAAAACCTGAACTGTACATCCTACAATTCTGCAATAATTTTTTGGGATCTCTATCCCAATGTTGCTACTGTGTTAATATTGCTTTAGGTACCAGAGCAGGCTTATAATCTTTTTAAATAATCACCCCCTATTCACCCCTATTGCAATCCCTTAACAGCCGAGTTGTGCATGCAAGTGGGGAAACACCAGTACATATGGTATTACTGTATATAAGTTTTCTATTTTTTCTGTTACTTCCTTCCCTCCTTTCTTCTAAAGCACTATCTTTAACCCCCTCAATGAGACTGGTACAAAACACTATGCATTTCTTTAAGGCACCACCCTGGGGGATCAGCCAGCTGTACATTACACAGCAGCAACAAAATGGAAAAATGGTACTTAAACGCATATCAGTAAATGCGAAGGGACTGAATATCCTTTGCAAAAGATCACTAGCTTTCGCTGAATGCAAACCACAAAATGTGGATTTTATTTGGATCCAAGAAACACACTTTCGTACAAAAGACCAAATGCAACTACACTAAGCACTGTACAATGTTAGCTGCTGCTACATCCCAAACTAAAAAATGAGTAGCACTATTGGCAAGGTGAAAGCTAAACATTACAAGCATAAAACACCTGACTGACCCAAAGGGTAGACGTTTAATTGATATTTGCACAAATTCACCAACAGCAATATACAGTGTTGGACTGGCCCACCAGGATACCAGGAAAACTCCTGGTGGGCCTTCTCACTTCTAACCATTTAGCTTATTTCATGGTCATTCCCTATTTTTTTAGGGGGGGGGGGATGCTTAATAATGGAAGAGTATGATAAGTAGATCCAATGTGTGAGGATCGTTTTCCTACCATAGTAATGCAGGGTTTTCACTAAAGTACTTGTGGCCTTGTTTGTATTTGGGAGATCTTCTATAACATCTAACAGCACCTGCTTGGGTTCCGTTGTCCGTGGCAGCCCCAGGTCATCTACCATGTATTTTGCCCCAATATTTTTTGATGTAGGGGCACTCCCACCACACATGAAACCAACAGGCAGGGGCTTGGTTACATCTATGACATGTCAGTCGCTCTTTGTCCTATTCGGTGAAGTTTTTGGTGCGTTATGTATACCCTGTGTAGGAACTTGCACGTTTGTCCCTTCCTGATGCCAGGTGGGTATATGGGTCCTCAGTTGCATCTTCCCATTCCTCTGTAGTTAAATTGGGTATGTCTACATGCCACTTTAGGTAAAGTGTTGGAAGTTTAGAGTCTTGGGCACTCATAAGTGCTTTGTAGACTCTGGATACCACTTTAGTGGGGGAAGCGCACCACACCTGGTCCTCTACTTTGTTGGAGCTTGGGGGTAGAGATAGGGTGTCAAACTGCTCCCTGAAAGCATGCCTTATCTGCAGGTACCCATATTGCATAAGCTGGAATGGGATGTGTTGTAGCCCGCTCGCACACCCTGGCCTTCAGTAGTTCAGTGCTTGGTGCACGGTTTTGGAGGGATCGGCACCCTCCTCCGCAAACTATCCAAGAAAACACTGGCACTCAAAGGCAAGCAAAAGCAGGGTTATACCCTTGCGTATTTATTCTGCAAACGTGCAACGTTTTGGGGTCCGACCCCTTTGTCAAGCATAGAAAAAATGTGCAAGTGCAAACAATTTAACACCCCTCACATAACTTGATTGGTCAATCCCCACATTTGCATACATAATCAGGGACAAAGTTAACCCTAGAAAATTCAAGTGTAAAATCACGTATAAGACAATAAAAGTCCGCAATATATATGGTAATAGCCATTGGTGCAAAATTTGAAAAATTAGAAAGGATTAGCAAATTTATATAAAAAATGTTTAAAAAATATTCAGTAGGAAAAAATGCTTAATTTAGATCACAGAGCCCAAATACCTGGTACAAGGCAATAGAAAAATACTTAATTTCAATTGCAAAATCCAATGTCTGGTACAAGGGGAAATCCCTGAAAGATATAGAGTCCAGAACTGTTCCATTTCTGTTAGTCCAAAAGTTTGAAAAGAAAGGTTATAATGTATGCAATAATGTATCAGAGTTAGAGACCACATACTAAACGCAACAATGTATCATGTTACTTGTCATATCAGCAAATTGAAACAAGAAACATCATGCAACAATAAAGCAATACAGCAAAGCCAAGGTACAGACGAGAAGACGGTTAAATCTTACCCTACAGGCAAAAATAGATTCTGTCCCTGCGGGAAAATCATGCAGCAAAGTTATCTGAAAAAAGGTGGAAGATGCATTAGTTGGAATTACAGGTAACATGTCATATTAAAGTCCTCATTTAACCCGTTCGGATGCCTGGATTGAAGTAACCAAATCCAATAACATTCACGCTGCAATAAAAGTTTTTTAATGTCAAAGCCTTGTTTGTGTGTTACTTTTTCAAGTATTTGCCATCTTAATTGGGATATTCTATGGCCATTGGTAAAAAAGTGTTTTGCAAGTAGTGTTTCTTTTTTTGGCTTTCCTTTTTCAACCTGCTTCGCTGTACCCACTTGGTCAACAGGTGACGGCTTATAGTTCAGAATAGTGGATTTGTGCTCAATGATCCCACATTAGACACTATAGGTCTACCAGGAGGATTTTTCAGGCTTTTGTGTATGTTAGGAAGAAAGTATACGTACAGTGTTTTAGGGAATTGCTGGTAAAGTAGTTGGTAAACTTCCTCAGTTATCACCCCTTCCATAACACATGCATTCAAATAAATATTAAGCTCATTCCTAAATTTACAAGTGGGGTCTTTCTCCAATTTTTTATCCTGGTAGACCTATAGTGTCTAATGTGGGATCATTGTGGCAACCACTGGCTATATATATTGACATGTACTTACAAGAAATTGTACCTACGCTTAAACCTTGTCTTTTAGATACTACTGATTTTATTAACAGACTTAGAATGATTGATTTGCCGCCTGGTGACTTCTGCTTGTGCTCATTAGATGTGAAGGATTTATTCACCTCTATACCACATAATGTAGGTATTGAATGTATGAGAACCTATTTGAATACAAGCAGTCTCCCAGCCTTTAAAGTAAATTTTCTGTGCGAACTTCTTGACTTGATACTTACCAAAAATTACTTTACCTTTACTGGTGATTTTTTCCTTCGATTACAGGGCTGTGCAATAGGGGCATATGCAAATATTTTTATGGACAATTTTGAGCAAACATATATCTGCATATGCAAATATTTTTATGGACAATTTTGAGCAAACATATATCTTTTCCAATACAACCTATTGCCCATTCATATAGTCCTACATGCGGTATGTGGATGATACTTTTTTTTATATGGACAGGTACATTAGAGAGTTTGCAGGCCTTAGCACTATACTTAAATGAGGTACATCAACCAATGCCAGCGAACTACACTTTTTGGATGTCAATGTACAGGTTGTGGGGCCATCGTTTGTGACTTCTACATATAGGAAAGCCACTGACCGCTATAACCTTCTAAAAGCTACTAGCTTTCACCCACAGGGCCTTTTGAATGGTCTCCCCAGGAGTCAATTATTTTGTGTTAAACGTATAACCTCTACAGAAGCTTTGTATGAACAGGAATCTTCCAAAATGGTTAATACATTTGTGGAAAAGGGTTATAATGCGAATGAACTAAATGTCATTCGGAATGATATCAGGTCCAGCCCAAGGGAGGACACCCACAAGAAAAAATCACGAAATATACTTAGGGGCCAGCGCATTCCCTTTATATCGACTTTTGATACTAACAATAAGGCCATTAGAAAAACTATTTTCAAGCACTGGGTTATATTGCAATCTGACCCTAAAATTTCTCATTTGTTTAAACAACCTCCGGTCTTCTCTTACAGAAGAGGGATAAGTATACAGGAACTTCTAAAACCCAAAGTGACCTCTGCCAATAAACCTCCACTTACATTATCTGCACAGAACAGAGGTAAATACTCCTGTAGAAACTGTGGGCATTGTAATGGTATCATCCCAGGGAAGAATGTGGTACACCCCCAATATGGTAATAAACATGATATTAAAGGGTTTTTTACGTGTGATACCAAGGAGGTAGTTTATTGTTTAAAGTGCCCCTGTGGATTGGTGTACATTGGCCAAACTAGTAGAGCGATGAAGGTGATGCTTAATGAGCACAAATCCACTATTCTGAATTATAAGCCGTCACCTGTTGACCAAGTGGGTACAGCGAAGCAGGTTGAAAAAGGAAAGCCAAAAAAAGAAACACTACTTGCAAAACACTTTTTTACCAATGGCCATAGAATATCCCAATTAAGATGGCAAATTCTTGAAAAAGTAACACACAAACAAGGCTTTGACATCAAAAAACTTTTATTGCAGCGTGAATGTTATTGGATTTGGTTACTTCAATCCAGGCATCCGAACGGGTTAAATGAGGACTTTAATATGACATGTTACCTGTAATTCCAACTAATTCATCTTCCACCTTTTTTCAGATAACTTTGCTGCATGATTTTCCCGCAGGGACAGAATCTATTTTTGCCTGTAGGGTAAGATTTAACCGTCTTCTGGTCTGTACCTTGGCTTTGCTGTATTGCTTTATTGTTGCATGATGTTTCTTGTTTCAATTTGCTGATATGACAAGTAACCTGATACATTGTTGCATTTAGTATGTTGTCTCTAACTCTGATACATTATTGCATACATTATAACCTTTCTTTTCAAGCTTTCGGACTACTAACAGAAATGGAACAGTTCTGGACTCTATATCTTTCAGGGATTTCCCCTTGTACCAGACATTGGATTTTGCAATTGAAATTAAGTATTTTTCTATTGCCTTGATCCAGGCATTTGGTCTCTGTGATTAAAATTAAGCATTTTTTCCCACTGAATATTTTTTTTAAATATATTTGCTAATCTTTTCTAATTTTTCTAATTTTACACTAATGGCTATTACCATATATATATATTGCGGACTTTTATTGTCTTATACGTGATTTTACACTTGGATTTTCTAGGGTTAACTTTGTCCCTGATTATATATGCAAATGTGGGGATTGACCAATCAAGTTATGTGAGGGGTGTTAAATTGTTTGCACTTGCACATTTTTTCTATGCTTGACAAAGGGGTCTGACCCCAAAACGTTGCACGTTTGCAGAATAAATACGCAACCCTGCTTTTGCTTGCCTTTGAGTGCCAGTGTTTACTTGGATAATAAGCTGGAATGGGACCATGCTTTGTTGCAATTGGTTCAGTGTTGGAAAAGTGCCGTCTACTTGCAATTGTTCCAGATATTTAATATTTCTTTGTGGCCAGTACATAAAGTCTGTGATTTTCTGAAACTGGAATAAGTTACAGTTGTCCCATAATCGTTGTTTATTACTTATGTAAGGCAGCTTTTTGCCCAGACATTTAGATGCTTGTTGCCACAATTTGATTGGGGTGGTTATGGTGAGTATTTGGTCTGGGATAGTATTGCCTGGTCTATATGGGTTGTTGCATAGGGCTTCCCATGATCCCGCGACTAGGGCCTGCAAAATTAGAAGTGGGCATTCTGTATCCAGATTGAACCAAGCTTGCAAATAGGAGATCTGCAAGGCCAGCAGAATCAGTCTGCTGACTGGATAAAGCAACTTAAAGCGAACAAATCACCTGAAAAGGATAAGTATTTATTAACTGCTATTTTATATTAAGGTTTATATTTAACTACTGTGGTTTTATTTTGTAAAGGTTTTTTCCTGTCTTGGGTGCTAAACAGCAAAGTTTGGTGTGCTAGTGTGCTTACAGCAAGTTTACAATGTAATTCTCCTACCGCACACCTGTAGTTCACCAATCCTGCAAACTGGTGGTGCGTTCCTTCCGTTGACCCGGCCGGGTCCCTTAGCAACCAATGTGTAAAAGAAACGGATCCGCACACACACCGATTAGTGCAGTCGGGGATTATCCCCTTTTATTCAGCCACCAAACATCAACGTTTCGGGGGGGAACACCCACCCTTCATCAGGATACAATTATTTGTGCAGTCACCCATTTAAACCCAACTTCCCACGCCTTCTTTTCCCATCATGCAATTTGCCATAAAAATTAACCCTTATGTGGGATACAGGAAATTCGACCTATATGTTACATACAATAAAGCAATCAATTTGGTACGACAGTCCACAAAATGATCTTTTTCTTTCTTAAAGTGCCCATGTGCAATCATTATTGTAAAATATGGTATCAAAACATTATTTTAAACAACTTTTTCTAAAAAACCACATACATTAAACACCATATTGCAAAAATCCATGTGTTGTATTATAATACCTTACTGCCCTTGGGATTTTCTAATAACCCTTAATATTATATGTGATCATTCAGCAGTTCTTATCTGTAAGAAATGAATAAAAACATGCAAGAAGGTTAAAAACAGTTTTTCTCTCATAAGAAACACGTATAACTAAAATTCTCGTTAAAGGAATAGTTCAATGTGAAACTAAAAACTGGGTAAATAGATAGGCTGTGCAAAATAAAAAATGTTTCTAATATAGATAGTTAGCCAAAAATTTCATATATAAAGGCTGGAGTGAACAGATGTCTAATAAAACAGCCAGAATCCAACTTCCTGCTTTTCAGCTCTATAACTCTGAGTTAGTCAGCGACTTGAAGGGGGGCCACTTGGTACATTTCTGTTCAGTGAGTTTGCAATTGATCCTCAGCATTTAGCTCAGATTAAAAAGCAACAGAAATGACCCATGTGGCCCCCCCTCAAGTCTCTGATTGGTTACTGCCTGGTAGCCAGGGTAACCAGTCAGTGTAAACCAAGAGAGCTGAAAAGCAGGAAGTAGTGTCCTGACTGACTTGTTATACATCAAATCACTCCAGCCTTTATACATTACATTTTTGGCTAACTAACTATATTAGAAACATTTTTTATTTTGCACAGCCTATCTATTTACCCAGTTTTTATTTTTACACTGAACAATTCCTTTAAGGCCCTTTGGTGTGAGTGTTTTTAGCTGCCAAATCCAAAAGGCCTCCCGTCTCAACAATGACCTCTTATCTATTTCACCTTTCTGCCTGTGTATAACCTCTAATATTTGCCATCTGAGTTGAGAAATGTTATGTTTTGCTTCGAAAAAATGTTTCGCCAGGAGGGTTTCCTTTTTAAATTTCTCTTTCTCTTTTTTTTGGCCTATAAAAGCCCCTTCTCCCTTCTCTTCAGGTTTATAATTCCTTATTCTACTCTTATGTTCATTCATCCGAGTTTTAAACGCTCTGGAAGTCTGTCCCACATAACATAGGCCGCACGGACACTTTAACAGATAAATCACCCCTTCAGTGTCACACGTAGCGTATTGTTTTAATTTAATATCGTGACCCATAGTGGGGTGTTGGCAAATTTCCCCTTTAATGACTCCATTACAATGCCCGCACTGAAAGCATGGATAAGTGCCTTTCCTGTTAGATATTGGTTTCTTTATAATTTTTCTAAAATCAGTTTTAGTGAGTCCATTAGCTATACTCTTTCCTTTTTTATAGCTAAAAAGGGGTTTATCATCAAAGAGTTTACCAAAGGTTTTATCCCTCTGTAAGATCGGCCAATGTTGTAATATAGTTTTTCTAATAAAAGCAGAGTGTGGGCCAAAAGTAGTTACACAAACCGTATTTTGTTTTTTGTTATTCCTCTCTTTTTTCTTAGTTTCCAGAAGTTCTTTCCTGTCAATGCCCTTGACTTCCTCTTTTATAGCCTGCAGGTCCTTTCCCCAATAACCCCTCTCTCGGAATTGTTGCACAAGCCCTTTCGCTTGGCTGTCATACAATTCATTAGAAGAGGTAATTCTTCTAGCACGTATAAATTGACTTTTAGGCAACCCTCTGGTGACCCCTACTGGATGAAAACTATCTTTCCTCAATAGGTTATTTCTATCTGTCAATTTCTTATACAGGTCTGTAATAAACCTTCCTTCCGAAAATGTCACCTGCACATCTAGATAGTTGACTGTTAGGGGGCCCTTAGTCATAGTGAATTTTATGGTGTCATGTATTCCATTTAAATAGATGAAGAAGTCAGATAATGTTTCTTCACTTCCTGTCCATATCAGAAACATATCGTCCACGTAGCGTAGCCACATGGCGATATGTTGCTTGTACACTGGATGTTTTAATACATGTGTGTGTTCAAATTGGTGCATGTACATATTCGCGTACGCGGGCGCCATGTTTGCCCCCATACTTATTCCCTGTATCTGTAGATAAAAATCAGAATCAAAACGGAAATAATTCCGTTTGAGGATAAGTTCCATACAATCACATAAAAAGTTGACTTCATGCATGGGCAATTTTTCTTTAGACAAATATTCTCTACAGCACTCAATCCCTTCGTCATGCCTGATAGATGTATACAGGTCCTTGACGTCAATTGTGCACAAAATGGGTGCACGGGCATCTATATTGACCTCATTCAAAATATTCAAAAAATGGGTAGTGTCTTTGAGACAAGTATCCAACTTGGGCAGGATCTCTTGCAGGTATGTATCAACATAAATTGCTAGGGGTTGCAACAGTGAGTCCACACCGGAGACAATAGGCCTTCCTGGGGGATTAACCAATGTTTTGTGAACTTTAGGCAATAAATAGAAAATTGGTACCCTTGGATTTTCTTTCACCAACAGACCTATCTCCGGTGTGATACTCCCTGAGAGACAAGCTTCATTCAAAAAAACCTTGATATCAGTTTTAGTCTGTCAGTGGGGTCAGACTCCAATTTACAATAATGGTTAGTATTAGACAACTGCCGTTTGACCTCTGTGAGATAATCATCTGTATTAACAATAACTATTCCTCCCCCTTTATCTGCCTTTTTAATAGTAATACTTTTATCATTTTGTAGATTAGACAATGCTTTTCTTTCGTTGTAAGTAAGATTATTTGTTTTAGGCACCAAATATGCCTGTAATTCTCTTTCAATATCACTATAGACCATATTGGAAAAAGTTTCAATGGAAGCATTGTTTACTACCGGATTAAAAGTACTACGATTCTTCAATTTGCTATACATCACCTCTTTTTTTGTTTCTGGGCCATATCCCCTTATTCTTATCCATAAATAACATTTTTAACTTGAGAGATCTCACAAATTTAAACATTTCAATCTGTACCACAAATGGATCACATTTTGCTGTGGGAACAAACCCTAGACCTTTATTCAATACAGTCAGTTCATGTGGGGTCTTAGATGATAAATTAATAACCAAGTCTTTTACCTCCTCTTTCTTGGATGGTAATTCTTGTCCCCTGGTTCTTTCATTCCCGCCACTGTTGTCCCTTGGCGTGTATTGGGGCGTCCTGCTGCCATTCTTCCCCCTGTGTCCTCTCCTTGTGCGTCTGTAAGGGATAAAAAAGAGGAAGAAGACTTGGCTGCTGGGCTCTCTCCTGCTTGTAGCGATTCAAAGGTGCGCTCCTGCGACTCCATGGAGGAAGCGCTTGTTCCACGGCGTTCCCTCTGCGCCTGTCCATCCGCTGACGTCATATCTGAGGGCCGACCACGTGGGCGATGGCGTCCACCTCCAGGAAACCGGCGTTCTCTTGTCTGCGCCCAGGTATATACGCGCCCCTGCTCATAATCAAGCGTATCTCTTTTAAATTTCTTTAATTTCTTTTGGAGAATAATTTCCTGCAGTTTGGCTAAATCTGCTTTTGTATTACTCAGCGTTTCTGTGACTTTCTCAGCTGGCAGGGTCTGTTTGAGTTCAGCTGTCAGTTTGTGGATCTCTTGTGCTGTTTCCTGGATTTCACCTTGTAGTGCTTGTATGGTAAGGGTCATAAGGTCAAGGCTGCAGCGATCCAAGATTTGATGCAACTTATCTCTGAACTCTTTATTCTCCTTGCATAATATAGGTTCCAAATGCACACGAAGGCCCCTTGGAATCCTGGAAACTTTAACATATTCGGTTATGGTAGAAAGGTGTAAGGTGAGACTTAGTTCTTTTTTACTCACAAAGTCATAGTGTTTCAGCAGGTTTCTCTCCGGCACTGTAGGGGTTAACACTGGTGTGCTGTGCACAGTGTCTAGGATTTTCTTCCTCTCCTCATCAGTATAGCCGAAGGGTGCTGCACATCTGGTGGTAGTTAGACTATCTGCAAACGACATTCTGCACAGGGTGCTGGTAGATATTAGTGCCACAACTTGATTACAATGTAATTCTCCTACCGCACACCTGTAGTTCACCAATCCTGCAAACTGGTGGTGCGTTCCTTCCGTTGACCCGGAAGGAAGTTGTTTAAAATAATGTTTTGATACCATATTTTACAATAATGATCGCACATGGGCACTTTAAGAAAGAAAAAGATAATTTTGTGGACTGTCGTACCAAATTGATTGCTTTATTGTATGTAACATATAGGTCGAATTTCCTGTATCCCACATAAGGGTTAATTTTTATGGCAAATTGCATGATGGGAAAAGAAGGCGTGGGAAGTTGGGTTTAAATGGGTGACTGCACAAATAATTGTATCCTGATGAAGGGTGGGTGTTCCCCCCCGAAACGTTGATGTTTGGTGGCTGAATAAAAGGGGATAATCCCCGACTGCACTAATCGGTGTGTGTGCGGATCCGTTTCTTTTACACATTGGTTGCTAAGGGACCCGGCCGGGTCATCGGAAGGAACGCACCACCAGTTTGCAGGATTGGTGAACTACAGGTGTGCGGTAGGAGAATTACATTGTAATCAAGTTGTGGCACTAATATCTACCAGCACCCTGTGCAGAATGTCGTTTGCAGATATCAGTCTAACTACCACCAGATGTGCAGCACCCTTCGGCTATACTGATGAGGAGAGGAAGAAAATCCTAGACACTGTGCACAGCACACCAGTGTTAACCCCTACAGTGCCGGAGAGAAACCTGCTGAAACACTATGACTTTGTGAGTAAAAAAGAACTAAGTCTCACCTTACACCTTTCTACCATAACCGAATATGTTAAAGTTTCCAGGATTCCAAGGGGCCTTCGTGTGCATTTGGAACCTATATTATGCAAGGAGAATAAAGAGTTCAGAGATAAGTGGCATCAAATCTTGGATCGCTGCAGCCTTGACCTTATGACCCTTACCATACAAGCACTACAAGGTGAAATCCAGGAAACAGCACAAGAGATCCACAAACTGACAGCTGAACTCAAACAGACCCTGCCAGCTGAGAAAGTCACAGAAATGCTGAGTAATAGAAAAGCAGATTTAGCCAAACTGCAGGAAATTATTCTCCAAAAGAAATTAAAGAAATTTAAAAGAGAGACGCTTGATTATGAGCAGGGGCGCGTATATACCTGGGCGCAGACAAGAGAACGCCGGTTTCCTGGAGGTGGACGCCATCGCCCACGTGGTCGGCCCTCAGATATGACGTCAGCGGATGGGCAGGCGCAGAGGGAACGCCGTGGAACAAGCGCTTCCTCCATGGAGTCGCAGGAGCGCACCTTTGAATTGCTACAAGCAGGAGAGAGCCCAGCAGCCAAGTCTTCTTCCTCTTTTTTATCCCTTACAGACGCACAAGGAGAGGACACAGGGGGAAGAATGGCAGCAGGACGCCCCAATACACGCCAAGGGACAACAGTGGCGGGAATGAAAGAACCAGGGGACAAGAATTACCATCCAAGAAAGAGGAGGTAAAAGACTTGGTTATTAATTTATCATCTAAGACTTTAACCCCACATGAACTGACTGTATTGAATAAAGGTCTAGGGTTTGTTCCCACAGCAAAATGTGATCCATTTGTGGTACAGATTGAAATGTTTAAATTTGTGAGATCTCTCAAGTTAAAAATGTTATTTATGGATAAGAATAAGGGGATATGGCCCAGAAACAAAAAAAGAGGTGATGTATAGCAAATTGAAGAATCGTAGTACTTTTAATCCGGTAGTAAACAATGCTTCCATTGAAACTTTTTCCAATATGGTCTATAGTGATATTGAAAGAGAATTACAGGCATATTTGGTGCCTAAAACAAATAATCTTACTTACAACGAAAGAAAAGCATTGTCTAATCTACAAAATGATAAAAGTATTACTATTAAAAAGGCAGATAAAGGGGGAGGAATAGTTATTGTTAATACAGATGATTATCTCACAGAGGTCAAACGGCAGTTGTCTAATACTAACCATTATTGTAAATTGGAGTCTGACCCCACTGACAGACTGAAAACTGATATCAAGGTTTTTTTGAATGAAGCTTGTCTCTCAGGGAGTATCACACCGGAGATAGAAGGTCTGTTGGTGAAAGAAAATCCAAGGGTACCAATTTTCTATTTATTGCCTAAAGTTCACAAAACATTGGTTAATCCCCCAGGAAGGCCTATTGTCTCCGGTGTGGACTCACTGTTGCAACCCCTAGCAATTTATGTTGATACATACCTGCAAGAGATCCTGCCCAAGTTGGATACTTGTCTCAAAGACACTACCCATTTTTTGAATATTTTGAATGAGGTCAATATAGATGCCCGTGCACCCATTTTGTGCACAATTGACGTCAAGGACCTGTATACATCTATCAGGCATGACGAAGGGATTGAGTGCTGTAGAGAATATTTGTCTAAAGAAAAATTACCCATGCATGAAGTCAACTTTTTATGTGATTGTATGGAACTTATCCTCAAACGGAATTATTTCCGTTTTGATTCTGATTTTTATCTACAGATACAGGGAATAAGTATGGGGGCAAACATGGTGCCCGCGTACGCGAATATGTACATGCACCAATTTGAACATACACATGTATTAAAACATCCAGTGTACAAGCAACATATCGCTATGTGGCTACGCTACGTGGACGATATGTTTCTGATATGGACAGGAAGTGAAGAAACATTATCTGACTTCTTCATCTATTTAAATGGAATACATGACACCATAAAATTCACTATGACTAAGGGCCCCCTAACAGTCAACTATCTAGATGTGCAGGTGACATTTTCGGAAGGAAGGTTTATTACAGACCTGTATAAGAAATTGACAGATAGAAATAACCTATTGAGGAAAGATAGTTTTCATCCAGTAGGGGTCACCAGAGGGTTGCCTAAAAGTCAATTTATACGTGCTAGAAGAATTACCTCTTCTAATGAATTGTATGACAGCCAAGCGAAAGGGCTTGTGCAACAATTCCGAGAGAGGGGTTATGGGAGAAAGGACCTGCAGGCTATAAAAGAGGAAGTCAAGGGCATTGACAGGAAAGAACTTCTGGAAACTAAGAAAAAAGAGAGGAATAACAAAAAACAAAATACGGTTTGTGTAACTACTTTTGGCCCACACTCTGCTTTTATTAGAAAAACTATATTACAACATTGGCCGATCTTACAGAGGGATAAAACCTTTGGTAAACTCTTTGATGATAAACCCCTTTTTAGCTATAAAAAAGGAGAGTATAGCTAATGGACTCACTAAAACTGATTTTAGAAAAATTATAAAGAAACCAATATCTAACAGGAAAGGCACTTATCCATGCTTTCAGTGCGGGCATTGTAATGGAGTCATTAAAGGGGAAATTTGCCAACACCCCACTATGGGTCACGATATTAAATTAAAACAATACGCTACGTGTGACACTGAAGGGGTGATTTATCTGTTAAAGTGTCCGTGCGGCCTATGTTATGTGGGACAGACTTCCAGAGCGTTTAAAACTCGGATGAATGAACATAAGAGTAGAATAAGGAATTATAAACCTGAAGAGAAGGGAGAAGGGGCTATTATAGGCCAAAAAAAAGAGAAAGAGAAATTTAAAAAGGAAACCCTCCTGGCGAAACATTTTTTCGAAGCAAAACATAACATTTCTCAACTCAGATGGCAAATATTAGAGGTTATACACAGGCAGAAAGGTGAAATAGATAAGAGGTCATTGTTGAGACGGGAGGCCTTTTGGATTTGGCAGCTAAAAACACTCACACCAAAGGGCCTTAACGAGAATTTTAGTTATACGTGTTTCTTATGAGAGAAAAACTGTTTTTAACCTTCTTGCATGTTTTTATTCATTTCTTACAGATAAGAACTGCTGAATGATCACATATAATATTAAGGGTTATTAGAAAATCCCAAGGGCAGTAAGGTATTATAATACAACACATGGATTTTTGCAATATGGTGTTTAATGTATGTGGTTTTTTTAGAAAAAGTTGTTTAAAATAATGTTTTGATACCATATTTTACAATAATGATTGCACATGGGCACTTTAAGAAAGAAAAAGATCATTTTGTGGACTGTCGTACCAAATTGATTGCTTTATTGTATGTAACATATAGGTCGAATTTCCTGTATCCCACATAAGGGTTAATTTTTATGGCAAATTGCATGATGGGAAAAGAAGGCGTGGGAAGTTGGGTTTAAATGGGTGACTGCACAAATAATTGTATCCTGATGAAGGGTGGGTGTTCCCCTCCGAAACGTTGATGTTTGGTGGCTGAATAAAAGGGGAAAATCCCCGACTGCACTAATCGGTGTGTGTGCGGATCCGTTTCTTTTACACATTGCTTACAGCAAGTTTGTTACAACCTGCTTTACTTTGCAGTTTTCCCTCCGTTTGAGGGGGTGGGGTTTGATTAGTTGCACCTGAACAGACTGTATAAATAGAACCCCTGGCACTCCAGTGGAGCTTGCTCTAGTGTAAGCTTCTCTTAAGTGTTTGCTCGTTAAGTGGGGGATCTGTAAGTGGAGTTACAAACACCGGAGTTAAGTGGGGGATCTGTAAGTGGAGTTCCAAACACAGGAGTTAAGTGGGGGATCTGTAAGTGGAGTTACAAACACCGGAGTTGAAAACTAAAGGAGGTTCAAACTAGGTCAAAAGTTTGTTCTAAACCCTCATTTTTTATATATTTATTTTCATTTTTTCCTGTTTTGATCTGTAACTGGGATAATGAGTGCTAGCAAGATTGAAGGTCTGACTCAGTGCACAGTCTGCCATATGTATGCAGATTTGGAACAAGAGATCCAAAATGCTTACCTCTGTGGTGGTTGTGAGCAAATTGCCACTTTGGAGGCTCACGTTAGAGCACTAGAGCAACAAATTGCAACATTGCGGTCGATTGACAATCTTGAAAGGAGTCTTTTGCTCACTGAGCAGGACCTAGCGGGGTCAGATAGTTTGGGGGGAACAGAACAGCAGCAGGATATTGAGGCAGCTAGCTGGGTGACAGTTAGAAAATCTAAGGTGGGCAAAAGGAAAATGGAGGCTGATCCAGAGATTATACATCGCAACAAATTTGCCAGATTGTGTGAAGATGATGGGAGTATGAACTCTGGATTGGCAATTCTAGATGGGCCTGATCTCTCTAACAGCCGGGAGACCAGTTTCTCTAGTAGTGGTGGGAAGGAGAGTAGAGTCAGGCCTAAGCAGATTGTGGTTGTAGGGGACTCAATTATTAGGAAAGTGGATAGGGTAATTTGTCGTCCGGATCGCTATAACCGAACAGTTTGCTGTCTACCTGGTGCCAGGGTTCGGCATGTGGTTGATCGGATAGACAAATTATTGGGTGGGGCTGGGCATGACCCAGCTGTCTTAGTGCATATCGGTACTAATGACAAAATAAATGGTAGATGGAAGACCTTAAATAATGATTTCAGGGATCTAGGCTCTAAGATCAAGGAAAGGTCTTCCAATGTCATCTTTTCTGAAATTTTGCCTGTGCCACGTGCAAGTTTAGGAAAACAGCGGGAATTTAGGGAGCTAAATGCGTGGCTCAAGTCTTGGTGCAGGAAGGAAGGGTTTGGGTTCCTAGAGCACTGGGCTGATTTTTCGTTGGGATACAACCTATACAGTCGTGACGGTTTGCACCTCAATGGAAGGGGGTCCGCGGTGCTAGGGGAAAGAATGGCTAAGAGGTTGGAGGAGTGTTTAAACTAGGCAAGAGGGGGGTGGGTGAGATAAAGAATTATGGGGAAGCTAGGGTAGACGGGGCAGTGAGGTTAGTAAGGGGTCATGGGAGAGGAGTAAGGGGGGCATACAGTTTACCAGCTAAGGAGGTCCCTCTGTTACAAGGAAAACAGAATAATACTAACTTGACGTATAATTCTTCACTAAGTAATGCAAATTTCAAAAGTAAAAGTAGTAACCTCCGCTGTATGCTGGCAAATGCACGGAGTTTGTCAGGTAAAATGGGAGACCTGGAATTAATTGCATGCTCTGATATAATTGGTATCACTGAGACCTGGTGGGATGAAACATGTGACTGGATTGTGAATTTAAATGGTTACACCCTTTTTAGGAGGGACAGAGGGTTTAAAAAGGGTGGAGGAGTGTGTTTGTATGTAAAGCCTGAATTAAAGCCATGCGCTAAAGAAATAACAATAGCTGGCACTGGTGAGGGTGTAGAATCACTCTGGGTAGAGATTTTGACTGGGCAAAAGGTAACAAAAAGAATTATCATTGGTGTATGCTATAAACCACCTCGTATAAGTGTCGAGTATGAAGCCCAGCTACTCTTGCAGATACAAGCGGCTTCACAGCTGGGTCAAGTTGTTGCTATGGGTGACTTCAATTATCCAGACATTGACTGGGGTAATGGGGCTGCTAAGACAGAAAAAGCTAGTAGGTTTGTAAATATGCTGAATGACAACTTTTTATTCCAGCTCGTTCAAGAACCTACTAGGAATAACTCTCTTTTGGACCTTGTAATAACTAACAATACTGAACTCATCTCTAACATTTGTGTGGGTGAGCATTTAGGGAATAGTGATCATAACATGGTCTCCTTTGAGATTCTGTTGCAGAAGCAATTCTATAAGGGAGTAACTAAAACACTAAATTTCAGACGTGCAAACTTTGACAGTATAAGGGCATCTCTGTAACATATTAAATGGGAAATGCTTTTCACAGGGTTAAACACAGAACAAAAATGGGAAGTCTTTAAAATGCTGCTTAATAAATATACTTGTCAGTATATTCCACTTGTAAGCAAGGAACGTCGTTGCAAAGCAAAACCTTTTTGGTTCAATAGAAGCGTTGGTGTTGAGGTGGGTAAGAAAAGACGTGCTTTTAAGGCTTTCAAGTTAGCTGGTACAGCCGAAACATTTATAAGGTACAAGGAGGCCAATAAATCATGCAAAGAAGCTATAAGGCAAGCTAAAATTGCTATAGAAAAGGATATTGCAGCAAGCAGTAAAAAAAATCCAAAATTATTTTTTAAATATGTTAATAGTAAAAAAATGAAGCAGGAAGGGGTGGGACCCTTACTATCAGAGGGGGGTCAGCTGGTAGATGAAAACAAAATAAAAGCGCAGATTCTGAACTCATATTTTTCATCTGTCTACACAAATGAGGAACCAGTAAGTGAAGGTTTCCTTCTTAACAGTCCCAATTCTAGTAATACAACTAATGATGCATGGTTCACACATGAAGAAATTCAAAAGAGACTAGAACATGTTAAGATTAACAAAGGTCCAGGGCCAGATGGTATTCATCCCAGGGTAATTAGCGAGCTTAGCTCTGTGATTGCCAAACCTCTTTACTTAATTTTTCAGGATTCATTGAGATCTGGCATAGTGCCGAGAGACTGGCGAATTGCTAATGTGGTGCCTCTATTCAAAAAAGGATCCCGTTCTCAGCCTCAAAACTATAGGCCAGTTAGTCTGACGTCAGTGGTAGGAAAGCTTTTCGAAGGGTTAATAAAGGATAAGATACTGGACTTCATAGCAAATCATAATACTATGAGTTTGTGCCAGCATGGTTTTATGCGTAATAGATCTTGCCAGACTAACTTAATTTCTTTTTATGAGAATGTAAGTAGAGACCTCGATTCTGGGATGGCAGTGGATGTGATTTACTTAGATTTTGCTAAAGCATTTGATACAGTGCCACACAAAAGGTTACTGGTTAAATTAAGGAATGTTGGCCTGGAACATAGTATTTGTACCTGGATAGAGAACTGGCTAAAAGATAGACTACAAAGAGTGGTGGTAAATGGAACATTTTCTAATTGGACCAGTGTTGTTAGTGGAGTACCGCAGGGCTCTGTACTAGGTCCCTTGCTTTTCAACTTGTTTATTAATGACCTGGAGGTGGGCATTAAAAGTACTGTTTCTATTTTTGCAGATGATACTAAATTGTGCAGAACTATAGGTTCCATGCAGGATGCTGCCACTTTGCAGAGTGATTTGTCTAAACTGGAAAACTGGGCAGAAAACTGGAAAATGAGGTTCAATGTTGATAAATGCAAGGTTATGCACTTTGGCAAAAATAATATAAATGCAAGTTGTACACTAAATGGCAGTGTGTTGGGAGTTTCCTTAAATGAGAAGGATCTAGGGGTCTTTGTAGATAACACGTTGTCTAATTCTGGGCAGTGTCATTCTGTGGCTACTAAAGCAAATAAAGTTCTGTCTTGCATAAAAAAGGGCATTAACTCAAGGGATGAAAACATAATTATGCCTCTTTATAGGTCCCTGGTAAGGCCTCATCTGGAGTATGCAGTGCAGTTTTGGACTCCAGTCCTTAAGAGGGATATAAATGAGCTGGAGAAAGTGCAGAGACGTGCAACTAAATTGGTTAGAGGGACGGAAGACTTAAATTATGAGGGTAGATGCTGGGTTTTCATTTGGAGGGGTTGAACTTAAAGGACTTTGTCTTTTTTCAACCCAATTTAACTAACTATGTAACATAGTATTGCTGCAGGTTTGGGAGTGCCTGGCCTCCCATGTCTTTAGGTAGCGTGTTTTCACGAGCGCCCGGAGCACTCGGCGGCGCTCCTATTCCTTCTGGCGCGGCCATGAAGATGGCGGCACCCTCAGACACCACACGGGTTGTGTCGCTGGCGTCATGACGTCGGCACGTAAATACGTGATGTCATGACGCTGCGCAGTGTCACGAAAGTTCAATTATAGGTTCTTGTTCCTGGACTACCTGGGTGTTATTACTGTTACTGCATCTATTGATTCTGAACTTTGACTCCTGCTTTGACCCTGATTACGATCCTTGCTGCCTGCCTTGTGAAATTCTGCCTGTTCCTGACTATGCCTTCTGTTTAACCCTTTTGGATACCGCAAACTCTGACTTTGACCTAGCTTCCTCCTTGGTCCTGACTACTCCCGCTGGGAGCCGATAGGCCCCCTGACATTATAATTAGGCCATGGACACCACTGAGGAAGCCACGCCTGATGTCAGAGCCCTCCGAGTATTCGCATCCCATATGGAGGCTTATGAGGGCCAGCAGGTCCGCATTGGGCAAATTCTGGACACTATCCTTTCCCGGATGCCATCCGCTGCTTCAGCCATGGAAAATCCTCCTGTTGCAGTGTCTTCTCCTTCCACGGCTTCGTCGGGTGGTAAGCCGCACATTCCTCCACTTCCTCGCTATAATGGGAATCCTCAGGCCTGTAGAGGCTTTGTGACTCAATGCCTCATTCAGTTGAGTTTCAACCCTCGCAGTTCTCCAGCGAGCGGGCTAAGGTGGGGTATGTGATGAACTGATTGGAGGGTAAACAGCTAGCGTGGGCAACCGCTCTCTGGGAGAATAATTCACCCTTGACCTTTGATGCCAAGGCCTTCCTGCAGTCTTTTTAAACTGTCTTCGATGCTCCTAATGCCTCCTACAGATCCGACAAGGAAGTCGCAGTGCCAGTGAGTACGCAATAGACTTTAGAACTTTGATGGCGGAATAATGAGGCTTATGGGGTTTTCCATCAGGGCCTTTTGAGCAGACTCGGAAGAGGATTTGGTCTCGAGAGATCTCCCCGAGCAATTGGAATATCTGATTGCCCTGGCGATCAAGGTCGACACGCAGCTTAGGGAGCATCAAGTCGACAAGGAGTGTAGCAAGAGGTTCCCAGAATTTCCAAAGATATTATGTTCAAATGTAAACAAAAAGCAGGCCTCACATGCCCCACCTTATAGACCTATTTTAAAGCCACAATATTAGACCAAGTGGGTGATTTGCACTCCAAAATATGGGTAGACATGGAACATTGGGCATACAAATCCCAGTCAAGATACTCTATTATAACAGACCTCTGGTCCTCAAATAATCAAATAAATGGCACTAGTTAACCCTGCAAGCTTTACCACTACCTGTTAAGACTACTCTGACTGTCTGGCAATTGGGTGTGTTCAAACAAGCTCATCACAAGGCAACCAGTAGCACTGGCTCCACTAAAAGGACCTATTTTGGGCCTTAATCGTGACCCAATGGACCCAAGTGGGCATTCACAAGATAGGCAACCTTTATGACACCAGTGGACTGAGAACCTTCTGCCCAATAGCCAGCTCTACACATATTTACACATCTTAACTGGGATTGAACGCATCCAGCTCTATGAGCGAGTCTTTGTAGAACTCAACCACCACTAAGCTAAATATAATAAAATCTCTCCAGAGGAAATCATAATCCGTTAGGAAAGCCAACATTATCCATCTTAAGACTTTGCCTAAAGTTTATATACCCACTTTGTCCTATGGCTGATCTCCATACCTCTACCCCCACTCCTTTCTTTTCCTCCCCTTTCTCTCCTGTTCTTCCCCACAAGTTTCTGTATAAAAAAAATTACTGGAAATTGGAAAATGAAAAATTAATTAAAAAAACACACACCAGAGCCACACCAACTTCGGGATGCTAGATGCTGCAGGCAAACCTACTACTAGGATTTAGGCATTTAATAGGACAAAAAAAAACGCATCCCCTTTAAAAGGGCAAAAAACCCTTGCCCAGAAGCAAAAAATGCTCTGGCAGAGGAAACAAGCACTCCCAATCAATGCTGCCTGCCACGATGCCATTTTGTAGTTGGACAAGAATACACCAACGCTTGTGGAATGCCCCACACCAATATGGTTGCCAGAACCCCTGGAACCTAGTACAGACTAACCTGGAAGTGTGCCAAAATGAAGGACCAATCCTTAATCCCCTCCAATTGAAGGCATCTGTATCAGGCCCAGGCTCTACAGTGCTTTTCCAAGTTTGTCTATCCATAATGAATAAATCCAGACAGGTTAGCCATATAAAACCTCCAATTTGCCTTGGAGGTGGGGGAATGTCCTTCCTGACTCCCAGGATGGCAATAGGACCAGTCCCTGGATCAATTTGTATTATAAACTATTATTAATAACCCTGTATTTCCTCACTTGCTAAAAAGCCAACTCATTTTTGAATCTGATGTATTGTTCAGTACCACCGATTCAATGAGAGAAACATTAACAGCACTCCATGCAAAAAATTCAGACTGAATCTCGGTTTTTTTTTCCTAATAGGAATGGAGGCCCTTGAGTCTGCGGAAAGGCCCTACTGCTAAATAAATAAAGCATTATAGAGATTATTATATTATCTCCATAAGTGCATGTTCCCCAGTGTAAACTACTCCAATTGGGCCAGTCTTTTTTTATGACGGACACTGTCCATACGCTTTACCAGCTTTGCCACTCTTTGGACTCTTAATAATTTATTAATATTCCATTTGAACAGTGGAGACCAAAACTGCACCGCATAATCTAGGTCAGGGCTGTCCAACTGGCGGCCCGCGACCCCCCCCCTTATGTGGCCCTCCACATCAAAGTCTGCCTGCTGTGTCTGTTTACCATGTAAGCTTTAAAAGGTATCACTACAGAAATCGACTGGCCCCTGCATAGTTTAAACCTCAAATTCACACTAATCACCTTTGTTCACACCTGTAATCCCATCTGCATTGTTCACACTTGTGACACCTCTATTGTTTATATCGTAAAACCCTGTACAGTTCACACCTGAGACCCAGACTGAAACTGCCTACTCTGCTTACCCCTAGTTCCAGCCCTGATCCCTGCAGTGAGCACCAACCATCTGGTTTTTTGGTTTTTAAACCACACCCATGTTACCGCTAGACCATGTCCACATTAATATGTGGACATGGTCTTGCGGTAACATGGGTGTGGTTTAAAGTGGGTGCAGTCTAAAAACAGGGAGTGGCTAATACTGGTTTACATTATTGGCCCTCCACCATGTAGATTAGAAAAAATCTGTACCATATAAATTGGACAGCACTGATCTAGGTGGAGCCTTACCAATGCTTTCTAAAGTGGAAGAACAACTCTCTCCTCCCAATTGACTTTTATACAATTACTTTCCTTTTTTTCTTTTTTTTTTTTTTTTTACTGTTTTTGTAGAATGAAAAATTCTGTCTCTAGTGTTTTAATCTGGCAGCTCAGTAATCTAGGTGCTGAATTGTAACTGTTTCAATTAGCAATATTTAGTTGATACATATCTAAGCAGCATATGTGGGATATTAGCAACTATTGTACCCGTTATAACAGCTGCCAAACTCAGGGATTCTGCAATGTATCAAATAATGTATCAATTTAGAAAAATTGGCAACCCCCCTCCCAGAACTTCATCAGAAGGACAAATGTGACATGTTACCTTCAGTATTAGAAAAACTACAAATGTAAATGTAATTGAAAAATGTTAATTTCTAGTTATCTGTCTGAAAACTGAACTAAAAAAAAGTGTTGCAAGGTAAACAACCCCTTAAATACAGTTTAAAACCCCATTGCATCTGCTGACTGGCATTGCTTGGTACATCCAAGTGTATTATTTACAAGGACTCCAAATTTCTTTTTCACTATGACTGCCTAGTGCAGTCCCATTAAGGGTATAAGTGGCTTGCATGTTTTTTTTTTTCTAGTTGTTTGACATTACATTTATCGACATTGAATCTCACATGCCACTGCCCACATTGCCAGTTTGTCAAGATCCTGCTGCAAGGATGCCACATATTGTTAAATTATTGTTAAATTAGTAGAAACTAACCTTTACTGCAGAGAGAAAGTTTTTGATACATTGGTGTAAAGTGAAATAGTACCTGTTATAGAGAGCAGTGCGATAATTATATAAGTTCTTTATTTTAATATTTGGTAGTCTAACCTGTGTGTGAGGGACTGAGCGTTTAACCCCTTGTATCCACTTCCAGAGTCATGTGCAGCTGCAAGTGTGGTTTTTGTAACACCTATCAATACATATAAAATACAAATGCACACACATATATACATATTTAAAATGATTGAGACTAGCACTTCCGCATGTTTATAAGATGGTGGTCTGTTAGGGTGCACAGCTTACCTTGGTAATAAGAAAATATATATGCTGGTGAATATTACATTGTCCAGAGGGGGGGAGGAGCCATCAAGATGGTTGCACAGAACTGAAGCTCTGCAACAAGCTGGGACCTAGAGAGGGCTTTTCCTGTTTCTTACACATGGCAGTGGGCACTCAAAGGGTTAATCCCCCCTGCCTTAAGGAAGGCACAGGAAATGATGACTACAAAAGGACTTCCCCCAATCATGGCGCCCATTCTTTTTCTTCCTGTCGTGACAATACCCCCATGTGTACCAGCAGAGCTGCTCTCCTCTGTCTGAAGCTCCTGGGCCGAGATCTTTATCTTGTGTGTGCTGCAGGAGAAGCCGACGGGCTTGTGGCAATCCGTTGCCCTCAGTGCGATTAGTCGCAATGCCGACCGTTTACGGCGGCGCATGCGCAATAAGACGCTAAAGCGCCCTTTCGTCGCACCAAACCCAGACGTGCATTGCGCATGTGCGCACTTCTGGGTAAGCATTTTAAAAGGCGCTCGGCGCGAGAGGTGACTTGTTTAAACCTTGCATGTTACTACTTTGAAATTGTATGTGGCTTCTAATGCTGTGAAAAAGAAGCAGAATTGTGAAAACAAGTACACATATTGGTCACAGGTGTAAGTAGTTACCTATGGCAATACTTTTACGCTTGGAGCTCAGGTTGTTCAAAGATTTTAACCTGTTGTGTGCGTGTGTTTTTTGCAGGCTGTCTGTAATGAGTCACAGACGCTCACACTCGGGCTCCAGGTGGTAAGCATAAGGAGAGAGCTTTGGACTAACCTCCCAACTGGGAGTAGGATAATGTAAGTAACTTATTCCCTTGTTTTACAGGAGTTCTTTACATGAACACGGATCCAGTGGCGCCAAAAGCCACAGACGTGAATGTATGGTGTGTGGGGACCCAGCTATGCTGGATAAGAGACTATGCAAAAAATGCTTGTCTGAAGTGGGCAATTCAGCTACTGACCAAATGGCTAAAATGATGGACTGGATGCAATCAACCTTTAAACAGTCCACGGCCTCCATGGTGGAGGAGGTTACAGGAAAAGTTATGTGTAACCTAAGTGAGCACACCTATGCACCCTGTCACCTTCATGTCTCCACCACCAGTGCAGGTACATCAGCTAGAGAATCAGAGGAGTTTGGATATTCTAGTAACTCAGAAGGAGAAATTCCAAATTCTTAATCAGAAATAGAAGATTTGGAAGATACTATGTTCAATATAGAATTTATTGAGCCACTCATAATGCATATGTGAACCACCTTGGATCTAGATGAAGATAACTTTCACCTGAAACAAGACAAAATGTTCCGGTCAAATAGTAAGAAAAGCCAAGTGTTCCCGGTACATGAACTGATTTCCAAAATGATAGATGCCGAATGGGAAATCCCGGACAAGAAGCTGGGAGAATCTAAACGATTTAACAAAATGTTTCCTTTTGCTGATAAACATGTAGAAGAATGGATCTCTGTGCCTAAGGTGGACTACATTACCAGTATATGAAGGGGTGTCCCTTAAAGATGCTATGAAGATAAGGCAGGATGCCAGTCTGAAAAAACTATACATGATAGGCGGCAAGTCTTGCAAGATCGCCGTGGCAACCACATCATTGGCGAGAGCCAACAACATTTGGATTTCAGATATGGAAAAGGCAGTTAGAGAAGGAGCTGACAAGGAAAAGATCTTGGATATGATCCCGGACATTAAAACAGCCAATAATTATACAGCTGAAGCTTCCCTGGAAGGGGCCAGAATGGCCCCCAAGTCCATGGGACTGGCAGTGGCAGCCAAGAGGGCACTGTGGCTACAGCACTGGCACGCAGACTCCCAGTCCAAGCATAATTTATGCTCATTACCTTTCAAGGGAAAATTTATTTTCGTTGAACAACTGGATCAAATCATTTCAAAAGCGTCAGCTGGCAAATCAGCATTTCTCCAGAAGACAGAAAAGACAGAAAACCTGTTGGGCAGCCCTTTAGAAACCAAAGGCCTTCCTTTCGAGACTCCAAGCAATACAAACCAGGAAAGCCCTTTGCCCGTCAGCCTTGGAGGTCCAGGTTGCAAAACCATGCAAAAAGTGACCAAGCTACAGGGCAGCAAGAGAAATCGGTATGAAGGTACGCGAGCCCCTCTGCCCCAAGTAGGAGGGAGGTTAATGAACTTTGGGACAGTTTGGGCTCAACATGTCACAGACTCCTGGGTGGTCAAAACCATCTCAAAAGGCTATGCCTTAGAACTGGAAACTGCCCCAAAAAGAAAATTTGTATCATCAGACAAACAGAGATCAGAAAAGGACTGGAAGGTCCTACACTCCATTCTTTCAGACTTCCTGAACAAGGAAATTATAGAAGTCCCGAAACAGAACGTTTCGCAGGTCCCATCTGTTAGTGAGAGAGAAACACAACTGGTTGCTTCGCATCATCCTCAATTTAAAAAGCCTCAATCAAAACTTACATTTCCAATCCTTCAAAATGGAATCAATCAGGACGATCACTATGTACATCTGCCCTGGAGATTGGATGGCATAGAGAGACTTGCTAGATGCGTACCTCCATATCCTGGTTTAGGGGCTCCACAAGAAGTTTCTCCCGATTCATCATACTAGGAAGACACTTCCAGTATCAAGCCATTCCCTTCGGTCTGGCAACAGGACCGAGAGTATTCACCAAGATCCTTGCGCCCCTTTTGGCTCATCTCCGAGTACAGGGAATTCAAATATTCGTGTATCTGGACGATCTATTTATCAAAGCCCCCTCCGATCATATCCTCTCCAAACACATTGGTAACCACTTTGGAGGAGTGGGGGTAGTTAATCAATTGGGACAAATCTCTCCTAACCCCAACTTAAGAAATTGCTTTTCTAGGGACGATCATCACCACGAAAGAAGGTCTCCTGAGGCTTCCTCGGGAGAAGATTCCAGATATCCAGTTTTAAGTAAGACGATTATGTACAAAACCCAGAACAGTGGCAAAGACCTGTCAGCAAGTCCTGGGAAAACTCCCAGGACTATGACTCAGTGAAATGGAGCAGAATTCACACGAGAATGCTCCAGATAGAGTTCCTGAGGCAATGGGACAAGAGTTCCTGAGGCAATGGGACAGAGATCACTCGAACTCCCATCAGATCATAACCTTATCAAAGCAACCTTACAATCCTTAGCATGGTGGTTGGAAGAACAGAATCTAAAGACCCCAGTCTCTATCATGCCACAAGTCTGGGAGGGGTATGTCTGTTTGTTAGGCAGGATTTAAAAGCTTATATAAAGGAGGAGGTTATGTTAGAAAATGAGGGGGCAGAAGTCTTATGGGTGGAGTTCTTCACCAATTGTAAAGAGTCCAGCAAATTAATTGTAGGCTATAGACCCTCTAATGTATGTGAGGAGGAGGAGGCGAAGCTCCTCATGCAAATAGAAAAGGCTGCTAGTTTGGGTAAAGTAATGATAATGGGAGATATTAATTACCCAGATATTGTCTGGAGCAACAGTACTGCCAGATCAGTTAATGGGAACAAATTCATAAACTTGTAGCATGACAATTTTATGGCACAGGTTGTTGAGGAGCATAGCAGAAAAAATGCTATTCTGGATTTAGTGATCTCAAATGACCCAGAACTTATAGCAAATGTGTAAGTCATTGAACCCCTGGGTAATAGTGACCATAATGTTATATCATTTAATGTCTAGTACAAAAAACAAAAATATACAGGAGCAACAAAAACCATGAATTTTGGAAAAGCTAATTTTAGTGCCTTGAATCATCCTATGTGACTTAATACAGAAGTAAAGAAGTTAATAGGAAAGAAGAGAGAGGCATTTAAAAACTACAAATCTGTTGGGACAGAAGCTGCATTTAATGAATATAAACACTGTAATAAATGTTGTAAATCAGCAATCCGGAAGGTAAAGAAAGGAAATGAAGAGTTAATTGCGATGCAGGTGAAAACTAACCCTAAAAAGTTTTTTAAACATATTAATAGTAAAAAGATACAGGTTGAGAGTGTTGTTCCATTAAATAAAGGTACCAGTATGGTTGTAACAGATACAGAAAAGGCAAATGTGTTAAATCAGTTCTTTTCTTCAGTGTATACAATAGAGGAGTCTGAGTTATGATTCATAAAGCTTTAATAACAATTAATGTTAACAAGGCTCCAGGGCCTGATGGCATACACCCCCGGGTTCTAAGAGAGCTTAGTTCAGTTTTAGACCAGTCCCTATTTCTGATTTTCTCAGATTCACTGTCATCTGGTATGGTGCCTATGGGTTGGAGAAAAGCTGATGTTATTCCAATATTTAAAAAGGGATTACGATCTCAGCCTGGCAATTATAGGCCAGTAAACTTGACATCTGTGGTGGGCAAATTATTTGAAGGCTTGTTAAGGGATCACATTAAAAATGTTGTCCTAGTGAATGGCATTATGAGCAGCAATCAGCATGGCTTTATGAAGGATAGGTCATGTCAGACAAATTTGATTTCTTTTTATGATGAGGTAAGTAAGATGCTGGACAGTGGGGGGGGGGCAGTAGATGTGATCTATTTGGATTTTGCCAAAGCTTTTGATACTGTGCCCCACAAACGACTGCTTTCTAAACTAAGGTCTGTTGGGCTTAATGAAGTCGTTTGCACATGGATATGAAACTGGCTACAGGATTGGGTACAGAGGGTGGTTGTTAATGGTACATACTCTACTTGGAATAAAGTTCTTAATAGGGTCCCCCAGGACTCAGTATTAGTTCCACTTTTATTTAACTTGTTCATTAATGACTTAGGGGAGGGTGTTGTAAGTAATGTATCAGTGTTTGCTGATGACACAAAACGATCCAGACCAAATAATTCCATCCAGGATGTGGCATCCTTGCAACACGATCTTGACAAACTGGCAATCTGGGCAGCTAAGTGGCAAATGAGATTCAATGTTGATAAATGTAAAGTCATGCCTGGGATGTAAAAATATCCAAGCCAAGCCACTTATACCCTTAATGGTACTGCTTTAGGCAAATCCTTTATGGAAAGGACCTTGGAGTCCTTGTGGAAGATAAACTTGGCTGTAGAAAGCAATGCCAGTCAGCAGCATCAAGGGCAAATAAGGTCTTGAGCTGTATTAAAAGGGGCATAGAGTCATGGGAGATGGGGGTCATTCTTCCACTGTATAGAGCACTTGTAAGGCCCCATCTAGAAAATCTTAGGTATGGAAAATCTTAGCTATGAGGAAAGACTAGCCAATGTGTTATGTTGGGGATGGGGATGTTCACGCTGGAGAAGAGGCGCTTAAGGGGTGATATGATTATGTATAAATATATAAGGGGATCATATAATAATCTCTCTAATGCTTTATTTACCAGTAGGTCTTTCCAGCTGACACAAGGTCACCCATTCCGATTAGAAGAAAAGAGGTTCCGCCTAAATATTCGGAAGGGGTTTTTTACAGTGAGAGCTGTGAAGATGTGGAATTCTCTCCCTGAATCAGTTGTACAGGCTGATACATTAGATGGCTATAAGAAGGGGTTGGATGGCTTTTTAGCAAGTGAGGGAATACAGGGTTATGGAATATAGCTGAAAGTTGATCCAGGGACTAGTCCGATTGCCATTTTGGAGCCAGGAAGGAATTTTTTCCCTCTCTGAGGCAAATTGGAGAGGCTTCAGATGGGTTTTTTTTTGCCTTCCTCTGGATCAACTGGCAGTTAGGCAGATATATATTGAAAAAAAAAAAAAATAATAAGGTTGAACTTGATGGATGTGTATTTTTTCAACCTTACTTACTATGTTACTATATCACTACGGATGCATTGAGGCTTTGCTGGGGAGCCCACTACAGATCTGACATTTCAAGGCACTTGGTCCTGGGAAGACAGCATAAAAAGCTCCAATTGGAGGGAGTTGAATGCAGTTTTACAATGTCTGACAACATTTCAACAGGTCAATTACATCAACAAACAAGGGGGGACCAAATCACAAACTATATTTTCCTGGGCAGAGAAGTATCTGGAAGACATCTCAGCCTGTTACACTCTGGGGGCCCAGAACACTCTGGCAGATCTGCTAAGCAGAAAATTCCCAGTTGTGGGGGAATGGGAACTCAATCAAGAGATCTTCGAGCTGATTGCCAACAAATGAGGCCCTTTCTCCATAGATTTAATGGTGACATTTTGGAACTAGAAGGTTCAGACATTCTGTTCTTGGGGGAAGGACAGTGGAACGACGTTTTGGGATGCATTCTCACAGGGCTTACATATTTCCTCCTGTAGCAGTAATCCCGAAAGTCGTCAGAAAGAACAGGACAGACAAAGCAAGTGTGGTCATAGTCCCTCCATGGTGGCCCAGAAGGCCTTGGTTCCCTCTACTAATACAAATGAAGCAGGAGAAGCCATTTCACCTTCCTGTTTCTAACAACAATACTTCACCAGGGAGCCATACTACACCGAGACCCGTGCAGTTGGGCCTTAGTGGCCTGGAGAGTAAAAGGCTCAGGTTGAGTCAATTGGGACTATCCAATTCCACTATTATTATTACTATTAAACTTGGGAAGTCTTTCTAAAGTAGTGTAAGGAGAGAGAGATCCACTAAATATTTCAGACTTGACTTTGATGGAATTCCTCCAGACAGGAGCAGATCACAAATTAAGCATTTCCACCTTGAAAGGCCAAGTGACTGCAGTTTCATCCCACACAGGGGTCCAATGGGCTTCAAGTCACCTGATCAGGAGATTCTTCCAGGGGTTGAAAAAATTAAACCCAAGTATCAGATCTGAAGTGCTGCCTTGGGATTTATCACTGGTTCTAATGGCATTGATGGAGGCCCCTTTCGAACCTTTGAAAGAAGCATCACTAAAATATTTATGCCTAAAGACGGTGTTCCTCCTAGCGATCACATCTGCCAGACGTGTGGGTGAACTACATGCATTATCCATTAAACCTTCCAAGATGTCTTTTTTCTCAAAGTAATTCTCAAAACAGCTGACGGTTTTCTTCCTAAAGTATCATCCAAGTTTCATCATTGTCGAGTTGATCCTACCTACCTTTTATCCTGATCCACAAAATCAGAATGAAGAAAAATTATACACTTTGGATGTAGTCGGGTGTCTCCACACTTATCTCGAAAAAGTGGCGGCCTTCAGGAAGATGGACTACCTTCTAGTAACCATAGGAGGCAACTGTGCAGGAAAAAGAGCATCTAAAAGCACAATCGCAAAATGGATAAAACAGAGCATCCATACAGCATACTCATTACAGGCAACACCTGAACCATCACTAAAAGCGCACTCCACCAGAGGGATGGCAGCATCCTGGGCACTCTGAGCCCAGGTATCTTTGGAAGAAATCTGCAGAGCAGCAACCTGGTCCTCATTCTGTAGCTTTTTTGAGCACTACATGTTTGACGCTTACTCCAAAGATTTGGCCTGTTTTGGGCATTCCAGGAATAGGAAAATGGAAAATAATATCATACTTACCGAGATTTTAGTTTCCTGGACTGGAACATGGCAGTGGGCAGGGGCTTCCCTCCCAGGGGTATTGTACTCCGTCAGATAGAATGGGCGCCATGATTGGGGGAAGTCCTTTAGTATTCGTCGTTTCCTGTGCCTTCCTCACGGCAAGGGGGATTAACCCTTTGAGTGCCCACTGCCATGTTCCAGTCCAGGAAACTAAAATCTCGGTAAGTATGATATGATTTTCCGTTATCCAGGAGCTTAAGAGCCAAGGAATCAGAGTAAAGAGGAGCAAAAAAAAAAACATACGCACTCAAACTAGCCAAGAATCTCATTGAGGCAGAAGGAGGTGGGCGACTGGGGACCCTGGAGACCCGGAAGTATCCAGCGGGGAAAGAGACTACCCACGTGACTTTGGCGTACCCGCGGTGTAAGCGGAGACAGCTGGGCCCTGCCAGGTAAAAGAGGACAGCGGGACAAGAGAGGAGACCTGGGAAGCCGGAACCTGGTATCTGGAGCCAGGAAACATCGGCGGTGGCAGAGAGCCGCAGGGTAGTGCAAGGAGCAAACAGCAGCGGGTAGAGCCAGTCACTTGACAAGAAGTCCCGGGACCAGGAAAGTGGGTAAGGCCGCAGAGGGGGGGGGGGCACGCGCCAGCAATGTGCAAGCGGGGGTCGGTATCAGCCCAGCACAGAGCCAATATTCCGTGGGGGTGTCCCCTCTGTTCCCGGGCCCAGCGGTAACTTTGGAGCAGGAAATGTGGTGCTGCTGTTCAGAAAGGGGAAAATGGATCAGATGCAACGCAACATGGCGTTTGCTCTGGAACAAACAGTGGAGGCAGCTGATATGCAACAAGAGTCTTCAGAAGGAATGGGGGATATTGTGGCATGTTGACAAAGTTGCCTTCCAAAGAGGATATAAGGGGCATGCTGCAAAAAGTAACTTCCACTTTAAAGGAGGAATTAAGAGTTAAAAAAATACATAACCATGCTGGCAAGCAGAATGGAGGATCTGGAATTCTGCCAAAGTAAGATAATTTCTCATCAAAAATCAATGCACATGACTATTATCCTTCATAACTCTATGCTTACAGAAATGCAAAGACAGAGGATCAAGAGAAAAGAGGGAAAATAAATAATATTAACATAAAAGGGATTTTGTAAACTATAAAAAGTGAGGATATGAAATCAGCACTATCTAGATTGTTTATTAGCATCTTGAATAGAGACTTGTCTATCTATGGACATATATATCGAAAGGGCACATAGGGTGCAAAAATCTAAACCTCTTAATGCATCAAGGGACATCCTATGCTGCCTAAGAAGCTTTGCATCAAAAGGAGAAATTCTAGCCAAAGCCAGAGAAAGAAAAAATATAACTTTTGAGGAATCAACAGTAAAATTATTTGAGGATATCTCTGGAATCACTTTAATTAAACATAGATTATTGAGATCACTGACTGAGGCCCTGAGGGAGAAGAACCTACAATATAGATGGGGATTTCCAACAGCCACCAGAGATGGGCAACAAGCTGTAATTTTATTCCCAAGGGATACAAAAAAAATTCTCATAAAGATGCAACTGCCTCAGATGGATCTCCCAGGATGGCTCACAGTGGATCTTTGGCCTGTAGACCTAATGTTCATACAACAGGGGGAGTGGAGACAGACCCAAACATCAATGAGGACATCAGACACTTCAAGGCCCAAAGTCTCTAGGGAAAGAACCTCCTCTCCTAGAGAAAGAACATAAAAACTGGTCACCGCCCTACAGGAACTATAATATTCATCTAAATGTTGGTAGGTTGGAACGGAGTTGTAACATGGAAAAGGGTAAATGGCCACAGGGCTTATAACCCAAAACCAAGTGAAGAGACTAGAGACCCATCCTATAAGGGTTTGGTGTATAAGACAAGGACTAATTGCTTTTAAGTGTTTTATTCTGCTTGTAATCAGTTAAATTATCAAACCTCTTTCGGATCCCTAGGTTGAGCATACATTCCCCACATAAAATGTAGGGGAAGGGAAAATTTGGTTTTAATTAAGGGTCATTTTTTAATGGCCACATCAGCATTAATATGTGTAAATTTACCCATACTGGATAAGACGGTTTAGAAAGATGTTATGCAACAGGGTCTTGACATGTGTGTTTAATTTTACCTTATATGTGTATGTATAATTCCACTTATGAGTAACTTTACTTAAACTTGCGCATATAATCCCATTTAATCAATATTCTTATTTGCATGTGTAGATAAAGGGAATCTCATATACATGTATTTCTATTCATTTACTTACTTATATATGGAATTCATTCACTTAACCCAGTGCTGTCCAAGTTCTGTGGTACCAAGTGGTACCAAGGGCCAAAATTTTACTGGCCTATGTGGAGGAGGGCCGATAATGGAAGTCAGTGTTGGCCACTCCCCCTTTTAAACCACACCTACTGTAAACCACACCCATATTACCACAAGAACTTTTAAGATCTTATCCACATTAACAGTGGCAGCACACCAAAAAAACAAATGGTTGGTGCTCACTGCAGGCATCACTGCTCATCACTCATATGTGATAATCGCCTGTGGATAATACAACAACCCCCCCAACACATGATTAAACACCTAAGGGTACTTTTCCAAATGGGAACAATTTCCAAATGCTAATAACCCCAAGAACAAACCCCTAACAGGCTTACATTCCAAATGTAGCATAGGGCAAGCAGAGAATGGCACACCCAAGCAGCACTGGGCAAGCAGAGAATGGCATACACAAGCAGCACTGGGCAAGCAGAGAATAGCACACACAGGGAGGCAGGGTCGGGCCAAGGTATTTTTGCACCCTAGACAAGGGCTTCAATCACTGCCCCTCCACCCAGTCCTGCATTACCATTTCCCACCTTACCCTTCATATAGCCCCTGTACCTGTGCCAGCACCTATCATATTGCCTCCATTTGTACCTATGCCAATGGCAGTAAATCCCTCAGATTGCCCCCAGGCCCCAATCTGTACCTGTGCCAGCATAAGACAAATCATCCATCGTATTTTTACTCCCAATCTGTACCTAGAATCCATCATATTGCCCCAATTTGTATCTGTTCCAGCAGTAGCCAAAAATCCATTATATTGCCCTCAAACATCTGTGCCAACAGCCACCATATTGCCCCATGTACCTGAGCCAGCAGCAGCCAATCCCTTATATTGCCCCCAATCTGTACCTGTGCCAGCATCAGCCAAAATATACACACTATTGCCTCCATATATGTACTTGTGCCAGCAGCAGCCAAATATCCATCATATCATCTATTTACCTGTGCTAGTAGCAGCCAAGCTATTGCCCACAAATATGTACCTGTGCCAGCAGCTGCCAAAAGGGAGCTGGGGAGTGATTCTGTCTGGAACAGGGGGTTTATAAAGTTGAAAAACTATTAAAGGCCAAGCAAATCAGGATTTAAAAAAGAAAGAAAGGAAATTCCCCTTAAAAGTGTGCCCCCCCCCATGATTGCGCCCTAGGCGGGCGCCTACTCTGCCTGCCCCTAGTTCTGCCCCTGCAGGGAGGGAAGGTAGAACAGAGCATTCTAATATGTACTACATACAGTGACACAGTGCTGGTGCCCCATTAGCATTTTGAATAAGGTGTGAACAGGTGAACAATGTGGGCAGTTTCAGTCTGGGTCTCCGGTGTGAACATTACAGGCCTTTATAAACAATAGAGGTGTCACAGGTGTGAACAATACAGGGGGTTAGAGTCTGAATTTGAGGTTTAAACAATACAGGGGCCAGTTTATCTCTGTAGTGATACCTTTAAAATCTTACATATGGTAAACAGACACAGCATCTGGGGGGCCACAGAAGAGGGGGTCTGCAGCCCGCGGGCCGCCAGTTGGACAGCCCTGATTTAACCTATTCATATAAATATATTGGTACTCCTCTATAGGAGCAACATGTATATGCACAATCCAATCACTTTTTTTTCCACAACTTTGATTTGATTAAATGCATAATTCCACTCTTAAATAACATAAAAACTCATTTTCTCAAGGATATATATATCCTTGAGAAAGGTCCCAAGAGGGACCGAAACGTTGGAGCACTGTGATGTGTGAAATGAAATAATAAAAAGACACTTGTTTTACAAAGGGAAGTGCTGGCCCAGGAATGCTTTATTCCAGATTTTGATTATATATATATATATATATATATATATATATATATATATATATATATATATATATATATATATTTTTATATGTGTGAACTTATTTATGTATATGTTTATAGTACACACTTTTATGTATATTTTTCCTTTATAAGTACACATAAATCTATTACACTGTTCACTTACATACACAACCCCTCATATATATGTAATTCCATGCACTTAAGTATGTAACTTAATTCACTTATATGTTAAATATCACACACTGATACCTTAACTATAATCACTATGGCTGATTTTTCCTTGGGGTACAACCTATACAGGGAGGTCGGAGTTGGCGCCGTCTTATCTCAGCGTGCTGAATTTCAAGGGACCCTGTGCCTATTTCTCTCACAAACTGTCTTCTGCCGAGAGAAATTATGATGTGGGTAATTGTGAGCTTCTGGCAGTTAAGCTTGCACTGGAGGAGTGGCGTCATATGCTTGAGGGAACTGAACAGCCTATTACCATCTTAACAGATCACAAGAATCTCAAATACATTTCCTCGACTAGAAGACTTAATCCTTGTCAGGCCTGTTGGGCTTTGTTATTCTCTAGGTTTAATTTCTTCATCTCTTATCCAGATGTATGGTGCAGCGAGAGAAAGTAACCTGAACCCACCCTCTCCTATTATTTCTCCCGACTTGGTTGTTGTACCCACCTCTCTATCTTTTTGGGTTTGTCCAACTTGGAACAATCTTCTGAATGTCCCTCTGGGAGAGTATTTGTACATGGTGGTCCATGTTCTCGAATGGGCTCATTCTTCTAAGGTTTCGGGTCACCCAGGCATCAAGAAGACTCGGGAGTTCCTTTCGAGGTATTTCTGGTGGCCTTCGCTTGTTAAAGAGAGACTGTCATGGGAAAAATTTTTTTTTTTCAAAATGAATCAGTTAATAGTGCTGCTCCAGCAGAATTCTGCACTGGAATCCATTTCTCAAAAGAGCAAACAGATTTTTTTATATTCAATTTTGAAATCTGATTTATGGGGCTAGACATATTGTCAATTTCCCAGTTGCCCCAAGTCATGTGACTTGTGCTCTGATAAACTTCAATCACTCTGCTGTACTGCAAGTTGGAGTGATATCACCCCCTCCCTTTCTCCCCCCCCCGCCCAGCAGCCAAACAAAAGAACAATGGGAAGATAACCAGATAACCGCTCCCTAACACAAGATAACCGCTGCCTGGTAGATCTAAGAACAACACTCAATAGTAAAAACCCATGTCTCACTGACACATTCAGTTACATTGAGAAGGAAAAACAGCAGCCTGCCAGAAAGCATTTCTCTCCTAAAGTGCAGGCACAAGTCACATGACCAGGGGCAGCTAGGAAATTGACAAAATGTCTAGCCCCATGTCAGATTTCAAAATTGAATATAAAAAAATTGTTTGCTCTTTTGAGAAATGGATTTCAGTGCAGAATTCTGCTGGAGTAGCACTATTAACTGATGCGTTTTGAAAAAAAACATGTTTTCCGATGACAGGATCCCTTTAAAGATGTCAAGCCCTTTGTTTCAGCCTGCACAGTCTGCGCACAACAAAAGATTCCCACTCAACCCTGGCAAGATTTGGCTATGGACTTTTTTGTGGACCTGCCTAGGTCCTCTGATATGGCTACTACTTTGGTATTAGTGGACAGATTTTCCAAAATGGCTCATTTTGTTCCTCTGATGAAGCTTCCTTCTGCTGCTGGTTTTGGCTCAAATATTCATCAAAGAATTTTGCATAGTGTGCCTCATTCTATTGTGTCTGACCGTGGGGTGCAGTTTGTATCCAGATTTTGGCCATCTTTCTCAAAGCATTTAGGCATTAAGTTGAACTTCTCTTCGGGATATCATCCGCATAGCAATGGTCAGAGGGAGAGGACCAATCAGAGTTTGGAACAGTTGCTGCGATGTTTCATTTCCCAGAATCAGGACAATTGTGTTGAACTCCTTCCTTGGGCTGAGTTTGCTCATAATAATCTTCAACATGAGTCTCTGGGAGTTCCTCCGTTTTTCGTTGTCTTTTGCTACAATCTTTTTGCCCTTCCACCTGAGATCTTCAAATCTGAGATTCCTGCAGCAGATGCCATGGTTCGTGATTTCAAAACTATCTGGTCCAAAGCTAGTCAGTCTCTTTTGAAAGCCTCCTCTTCTCAGAAAACACCTTCTGGGCATCATGACGTCATTAATCAGCGCCAAATTCAAAATTTGGCGCCAAACTTCCTCATAAGATCCTAATTCGCCATTTTTTAAGTGCTCGAGCTAGGCTTCAGTTTACTGTTCCTGCTCAAGCGTATATTTATATTGATTATCTGGTTTTGACTCCTGCCTGACTTTTGATTATGAATTCCTGCCACCTGCCTTGAACGCTTTGCCTGTTTTTGACTATGCCTCTTCGAAATGCTTGCCAGTACCTCGCCTACTGACTTGTCTCTTGCCATGCACATCCTTCTTGGTTTTCCACAGCAGAAAGCCTGGGGCCCCAAAAGGGCATACTCAAAATTAAGTTTGACATCATGTGCAGATAAATGATAAATAAAATGATAAATGAAATCTAAAGTTTAATGCTTTAGATTTAGAATTGTTAACGGTAAGACCTGAAACATGAGAAAATCTGTCCAAAAATTTCTCAGGTGTGGCAAAGAAGTAATAGGTTTGTATGCACAAATGCAACAGTCATCCAGCACCTGTTACAAATTTTCTTTAAACTTTCCTTAAGGGGTGCCCCACAAATGAATATGTTCACCATCACATACATTGCCTCTCAAAATCACAAAGGCAGCAGCACTCCCATTTTTATAAATTGAAAACAACCTTAATGCTAACATATGGCAATTCCAGCATTGAATCAACACAGTGGGGACCCTGGTGGAACTACATACAGGTCTAAGGGAAAGTTTGTGATCCATTTTTTTTTTTTTTTTTTTAAATCTTTTATTTCTTAGTTTTCAAAGGATAATGCAATTACAGAACATTCAATGTTTTTAGTATTTTAGCATATTTAACCTTTATGGGGGAAGGGGATGTTAGTATGGGGAAACACACAAAATGAAAAAGGAATTGCATGTTTGTAAATATCCTGCCAGTACATGTGTGAAAGTTCATCCATTTAAAATCCCATAGAAATGAATGGAGAGTGGCGGAATTTCACTGTAGAGAACTGTGGCACTCTCTAACTTCACTTTTTTTTTTTTTTAATTCAAATCTGCTTTTATTGTAAAATATATGCAAAAATAAACAGAAAAAAGAAAAAAAAAGGTAAGTACAAGGTATTTGTTGCAAGAACATACAGTAAACGTTACATGCAGAATGTCACAAAGCACTGTCAAAGCAAGTTCCCAACCGCCTATGCAAATTCCCTCACTACGTGCTTAAGGAGATGTGAACATGAGTGTGGGTGGACATAGAACTTCACTTTTTGATAAGTATACACCTAAGACTCACAGCTTAAAGGGCAGTTCACCTTCATTAGCAAAACTGTAATAACACATAAAAACCACAGAAATTTGTTCAAACTTTCATAAGTTGCCACATTTTGTAAAATGGACATGATAATTAATGATGTGGTCACAAAATGGGCGTGGTCAAAAAATAGCTGCGCTCCGTGCTGTAAATCTTTTTGTTTACAAAATGTTGGGAGGAATGTTATTAGGTTGTTATGTTATTGTTGCTTCCTTCATTTCTGGGGGAATGAATTGGCCTGCCAGTATTTCATTATATACTGCAGTCAAGTGGGGTATAAGTAGGGTGGCAATTTTTTTATAATAAGCTATAAGAGAAGCAATCAGGGCCTGGGCTTGATTTAGCTTTCATGTGTTTTATAGTTCATTCTATCTTGTTTGTTATAATTTCTGTATTTAGAGATTCTAGATCCTGTTCATTCAATTTTGGGAGATTTAGAGGGGAAAGAAGGGCTTCTGGATCTATTTTATGAACAGTCCCCTCCAGTGAAGCCTCGTACAATTTACTATAATCATATAATCATAAAATATCTGCAGAATGTCTTGGTGAAGGGAGGTTAACGGACCCTGACTGTTTCGGACTGCAGTTAGTTGAGAGTAGTTATTCAATTTCCTAGCGAGCATTGTGTCAGGTTTGTCTCTATAAATAAAGAGTTTGTGTCTTGACCAGCCTCTTCCATTAAATTCTAAGTAAGAACCAATTGAATAGTCTTCAGCTTTTTGGTCAGGGAAGGGTTTTGTTTTTTTTAGATTTTCAATTCAAATAAGCTCTGTAGTAAATTCAGTTGTTTTTTTGTTGGCGGATTTTTTTGTGTGTAGATCCCAGTTTTATAAAAGAGCCTCTTATAGTTGCTTTATGAGCTGCCCATATGATGCTCATTAATAAAACTAGGTCAAGGTTAATGAGAAAAAATTCATTCTACTTCATTAACTATGTGTTTACTAATGTTTGGAATGGCTAGCAGTGCTTCATTTAAACGCCAATTAATTCTCGGGCCTAAGTTCTGTTGATATTTCAAAGTTATTGCTATAGCAGCGTGGTCGGGCCATGTGATAGGATGTATTGTTGCATCCTTAATGTGTGATAGCATATAAGTTGGGGTGTAAATGTAATCAATGTGGGAATAAACTTTGTGTGGGTTGAAAAGAAAGTGTAGTTTCTGGTAGTAGGGTTTAGGGTGCGCCAGGCGTCGACTAAAGTTTCCCCATCGACGCAGAGATTTTTCTTTGGAGAACGACCGATTTTAGTGCAATCCAACCAATTCGTCAATTATTGTGAGGTTAGTGGGAATTGAACAATTGTGCATCTAACAATTTTCGTCCAACATCTGTTTTCATCCGTCAAAGTGAAATCTATATACCGTATATACTCGAGTATAAGCCGAGTTTTTCAGCACTCAAAATGTGCTGAAAAAGTCTACCTCGGCTTATACTCGAGTCATTACTAAAAAAAAAAAAAAAAAGCTGCTCTTCTTCTGCAGCTCCCCCAGTGGCGGAACTACCAGGGGTGCAAAGGGCGCAGTGCCCCTGCACCCTTTATAGGGCCTGCTGAGTCCCAGGAAAGAAATTTAAAAAAAAAACAACAACTTTTAAATCGGTGGCGAGCTGCGTTTGACGTCACTGGCAGAGCGCTACGTGCAGGCTGTCCTTAAAAAGCCTTTGTACCGATTACGTCCAATCAGGCCCAACACAATGGAAGGAACCAGGAAAAGCTTTGTGGTTCTTCCTCCACTAATGTCCCCTCTCGCCTGCACAGCAGCAGGAGATAAAGTGGCTCAGACTCCGTGATCGTATCTTCAGTTCTTGATTGTGACCTCAGGGAGTGGGGGCTGTGCAGGTAGGTGAGCGGGGATCCCCCAGCTATTGTGCACCCCAGCATCAGCAGCACAGGAGGGGCAGCTGGAAGTGCGAACTAGGGGGAGAGTGCAAACTAAGGGCACGGGGTGGGGAGAGATTTGTCAGTTGCAAACAGACCCACGTGGTGCTGCTCCGGCCATTCTGCAAATCTGGGAGCAGCCAACAGGCACAACACTGGCACAAGTACAGGGACAAGGTGGCTGCTCCTCTCATCTGCCCCCTCCCTGACTGCTGCTAGTGGGGATTTACCCCTGTGCTGGTGTCACTGCTGTACCATCTCTATGTGCACGCACACCTCCCGCTCAGCTGATCTCCTACCATTTACATGGCAATAGGGCTGGCGTGGGGCTCTGAATCCCCAGCTGTACTAATTGTATTGTTGGAGGGAGTTAAATTAATTACCTCTCCCCAGTGACCACGTTAGGATTGTGTGTGTGTATATATATATATATAGCAAGGTCAAGTTGTACAGTATTTGTGTTGTAGGGAAAGGCACACATGGACTATTCTGCTCAAAGAAAATGTGACCCTGCAGGCAAAAGTGTATATAGGCTTACAATACAGGTTCCAATTTTCCTAGGTAAAATTAGGTACCTCAGCTTATACTCGGGTCGGCTTATACTAGAGTATATACGGTATGTTTGCAGGGCCAAGCAGGCAGCTTCCCTCATTTTTCCTGGCTTCAACTAGACAATATTGCTTGAAATGGTCTTTTAAGTTGATGGGACAAATCGTACGCTTGAACGATCGTTTCAAGATAATCTTGGTCTCGATAACAAAAAGATCTTTTAAAAATGTTTACATCTATGGCCAGCTTAAAGCTAATGATTTAAGAGATTTAAGAGTTGCTGGGGGTTTGTGAGTATACAATCTAGATGATGAGGTTTTATCTAGAGTAGTGGACATTACCATATTAAAGTCACCCATTATGATAACCGTACCTTGTGCTAATTTATCTCTCTGGATGAACAAGGAATGAAAGAAGGCCATTACAGTTTGTCACTTGAAATCCTAAGGCCGTTTTAATATAGAAAGCTACTCCCCTGCGTTTGGACTGAAAAGTGGTATAATATACTTTTTTTTTTTTTTTTTGTTTTGTTTGTTGTTTTGGGGTTTGTTGCTTATGGAAATATGGAAATGGAGAGCCTTCTGCAAGGTGCATTTCCTGAATTGCTGTGATGTCTGCTTTAAGATTACAGTAATATTTGGCTGCTATGGATCGCTTTGTAGGAGAATCGCTTTGTAGGAGTCTCTTTACATTATTGGAGATTATTGTTAAGTTTCTCATTGTGAGTATATGGAAATAGCTAGGGCAAAGCGGATAAGGCACCCTGTGTCAGGTTTCCTCCTGCCATTGAGGATTGAGGGATGAATGTGATTGGTTTAGTGGTCCCTGTGTCAACTCACCATTTTGTAAGCCTAGTTTAGCTAATAAAAGTGGTCCTTC
The DNA here is from genome assembly GCF_017654675.1 of Xenopus laevis. Classification (NCBI taxonomy): domain Eukaryota; kingdom Metazoa; phylum Chordata; class Amphibia; order Anura; family Pipidae; genus Xenopus; species Xenopus laevis. Next base: position 48,004,588 of record NC_054384.1, on the reverse strand, counting down.
AGAAGGTTTGGTAATAGAGCATTTTTGTTCTCTAGCATGTTTGGGCTGTTAAGGGTAAAGGAAAGCCCCATCTGTATCTCACTCCTGCTTTTCTTAGTGATGCAGTGGCTTGATGTTAATCTTGTCTTTTTTTGTATGGTGATTGGAGCTAGATCTTGAACAATTTAAATTGTTGATCCATCAATTTCAATTGCACTGTGGTCTCTGGCAGAGCAAGTCATCTTTTGTCTCAAATTAATGCAGAAACAGGGCCGGAACTAGGGGTAGGCATAAGAGGCACGTGCCTAGGGTGCAAATGCAGAGGGGCACCAGGCATATACCTCTTCTGACGCTATCCCCTAGTTTGGGCCCTTGTGTCCTTAACCTGCAGCAGTTCTCTCTGAATGACGAGTGTGCGCATGCGCGCTTCCGTTCTTTGGCACATGCACACTCGCTGGCCCAGCTCTCTAGCGCATGCATACTCGACCTTCATCTGCGCAAACGGTGGGGAGGCGACATAGTCGGCCGAGTTGCCTAGGGCGCCTGGCTGACTTGGCCCAGCACTGTGCAGAAAAGCGAGAATATCTCTTGGGGGGTCCTCTGCAAGCAGTTTACAGCATAATGCCTGCTGTGCCCAATCTATGAGCAGGAGGTTGTATTCCGGTAAGGGTTTAGAGAATAAGAATTTCATGAGTGTCCATATATGATTCTGGGACATTGAGGATTCATATGTTATGTCGAGAATGATTTTCCAGGTCCTCGATATGCGATTCCATGGATTTGTATCATGTGTTGTAAGCAGGGCTGTCTTCAGAAATCACGGGGCCCTGTATGGCAACATTTTCTGGGCCCCCTAGTCCTCACCCACCCTCAAGCCCCACCCCCTATCTTGACCACCCCACAGTAAAAAGGCCGCACAGACATCAAAGCTAAAACATTAAACCCCCCTTAAGCTATAAAAATCTATTGGTGGCCAGCCCCCCACCCCCACATGTTATAAAAAGCTATTGGTGATCAGGGTACCCCCCTGCAAGTAAAAAAATTGATGGCCTGGGCCCCCTCCCACAAGTTATAAAATGCTATTGGTGTCAAGGACCCCACAAGTTATTAAAATCCACTGGTGACCAGGACCCCCTTAAAGTTATAAAAAGCCATTCGTGATCAGGGGCCCCTGGCAAGTAAAAAAATTGATGGCCCCCTCCCACAAGTTATAAAAAGCCATTGATGGCCACCTTTAAGTTAAAAGTTAAAAATTGGTGGCCAGGCCCCCCAAAACTTCCATTTAGTCAGTTTTTGTTAAATTGCAAAAAAAAAAACCAGCGTATAGAGTACATTATGATAGCTTACCACTGTGTACGGTGGGCCTGGGTGCACACGCGCCAGACCTTCAGCAAAGGTAGCAAGCACCAGGAAATTAAAAAAGGCTGGCACATGCTGAACCACACCAGGTAGAAAAGCAGGAGCCAGATGTTAAAAGTTAAAAGTTTACATTTTATTTTCCATAATTAATAGGATAAGCATATGATGCGTTTCGTGTCTACTAGGGACACTTAGTCATAGGCTGAACACTGGGTACAGTGAAAGAGATGGAGACAATGGGAAATGTGTGGTTGGAGCTCCAGATGTACCAATCATAGAGTCATGTTTTAACACACCCCCAGGCTGAATAAGACAATAATTACCTCATTTAAGGAATACAAAATAAATATTACAAAAATAAATATTACAATGTAACAAAAGAAAAAAGAGAGAGAGTGACTATTATACATAACCGGAGACATTGAAATCATAATTTAGGCCAAGGGGCTGTCTCGTGCCTAAATAAAATATCCATTTGGTTTCTACTTTTAATAGCTCTGAACAAATATTCCCAACACTTATATTGGGGACTATCTATTCCTATAAACTTCAAAAAGAAAGAGGTCCTGTTATTGCATACCTCAAAATGCCTAGCAATGGGTGTATGTGATTCATGGTTATTAATATTAAGAATATGTTCTATAATCCTATCTTTTAACTTGCGGCTCAGTTGACCCACATATTATTTTTTGCAAGTAAGAAGACAAATTAAATTTAGTGGTAGTTGATGTAAAAAATGTCGTTACTGAAATGTATTTACATGTAATGAATTTTGTTGAACTGCATTTATAGCTCCCCTTTGTATGCAGCCAGGTATTAACTGGAGTGTTAGTCCTTATTAGACTAGGGGACAATTTGTTTCCAAGTGTCTTAGTTTTTCTTGACACAAAAATATGTCCTTTGTCTAGAATTTTTTTAAGCATACCTCCCAACATTTTGGAAGTAAAAAGAGGGGCACAAATTTTTTTTCCGCACGTAGCGCAGCAATTTTGTGACCACACCCCTTTCTGTGGCCACACCCCTAATTACCATGTTTGTTTTACAAAATTTGGCAGGTTATGAAAGTTTGAAAATATTTCTCCTTATCTAAACTGTGTTTTTGTGTCTCAAAATTGTTACAAAGTATCTTATTTGCACCTGTTAGTTGTTCTGGGCTGTCTGCTAAAAGCCAATTAAGTGAGAAACTTTGTTTCTTTTTCTGGCTGTTCAGTGCAGAGAAAAGAGGGACTTTCCAGTACAAATGAGGGACTGCGGGTTGAGCTGTCAAAAGAGGGACTGTCCCTCCGAAAAAGGGACAGTTGGGAGGTATGCTTTAAGGATAGGTTCAGTTTCTAATATAGCTAATTTTGTATTCACAATGTTTTTAATCTTATTAAATTGTGGGCTGAAGGTTAGAATACACATTATTTTCTGAAGGGTTCTTTTTGCTTTTATTTATATGTGCAATAGAGTGTGCACTAAAATCACTACCATTATTTGTGTAGACATTCTCTGTTATTTTATATCTCTTAAATAAACTGTTTCTATCAATATCTGCTGCTGTTTCCAAATTGTCTCTACTGTAGCCCCTCTTAAACAATCTAATTTTTAAATCCTCAGATTTCAGTGTTTTTTGTGCATATGTGTCTCAATCTTAAAAATTGTCTATATTATATGTTGTGGATGACAAGAACTTGCATCAAGGATCGTATTTGCTGAACAATTTTTTTCTGAATAAGGGGGTTATAACCCTATCATTTTCACCATGTAGGGTGATATCCAAAAAATTTCAAATTTAGAGTGTTACAATTCATATGAGAGATAAATCGATTGAACTGATCAGGAGTGCCCGACCAGATCAGTAGTACATCGATATACCTCCCATAGTATTGTATTAGATTGGAGAAATCACAATTCCTGAAAATACAACAATCCTCCCACCAACCTACAAAAAAAGTTGGCATATGAGGGGGCGAATTTGGCACCCATGTTTGTGCCACAACATTGCAAAAAATATTTGTTGTCATACAGAAAAAATTTGTAAGTAAATATTCAATAGATCGTAAAATTAATAAAATGAGATTGGAATCATATGATCTAAAACTGGTGAGACGGTATTTAATGACCTGTAATCCAAGATGGTGGAGGGTACAGGAATAGCGAGCCACTGCATCAATGGATGCCCAATTATAACCACTTTTCCATTTAAAGTTATTCAAAGTGAAGATTAGATGACTATTATCTTTTAAATAGCTAGGAAGTCAAAATACCAGCGGCTGAAGCAGATTTTGTAGGCACACAGATTTTTACCCAATGAACCAATGCCCGCTATGATGGGGCGGCCTATTGGGGGGGGGGCGAGTAGGTTTGTGAGTTTTGGGAAGATGCTGAAAAATTGCAGTCTTGGGATGTTCTACTTTTAAATAAGAAGCCACTGTTTTGTCTATAACTGTTCTCGAGCTTCAAAAATGAGTTGATCTAACTCTTTTATGTATAACTTTATGGGATTGGAATCCAAATGAATATAGTATTTTTATCAGACAATTGTCTATCAGCCTCTTTTATATAGTCAATTTTGTCTTTTTAAGGCTGTTTTTCTTTAAAGTTTACATTTTGTTTATGTGTATTTTTACTGTTAGATTCTAAGTTACTGTGAAAAGTGATTAGCTCAGATTCTACACTTTTTTTTAGAAAAGGTTGACCACTTGGTCCCTAAGATGTGCAGGGTAGAAAGTCGATTTCCGCTTAAATCCAGTATTTGTCGTCCTAGCTCCTACCCTGTAAGTTTCTGAATTACCAGTCATTTGTAAATCTTCTAAACATGTGACTGATTGCAATTCTTTGAACGTAGAAAAAATAGATTGTTTGAATTCAACCCTCTCATCTATTTATTAAGCCTATTTACATTTCCATTCTCATTATAGAATTGCTTATTCAACAATATTTTACGTACAAACGGTTAATATCAGTAATTGTATCAAACAAATCAAAAAATTTTACAGGGGAAAAGTAAGACTTTTTTTTTTTTTTTTATAAAACCTTGACTTCATCAAAAGATTTTTTAAGACAAGGTGGATGATTTGATAGATACTTCCACTTCTCGCCATAACCTAATCTCCTCAGTCGAAGACGCAGAAAATCATTGCCACCGAAATAATATTCGGATTCGCAGACTTCCTGACGATATCAAGGACCTACATGTAGAAGTTCCTGCTCCCTTTTCACTCCTGGTCCCGAATATTCCATTGGAAAGAATGGAGCTGGATAGGTTTCATAGGGCCCTGGGCCAGCGAGCGGAAGCCCACCCAAAGATATTATAGCACGGGTTAATTTCTTCTCCACTAAAGAGGCCATTATGGTGGCACCTAGAGCAACAAATGCGCTTACTTACAAGGGCTTCAACTACCAACTGTTTACAGATCTTTCTCCAGCTACTATCCAACAGAGGAGACAACTTAAGCCAATTACAGCTGAACTGATTGCTCACAATGTTCGCTATCGTTGGTCCTTTCCCTTTAAGCTTTTTTTTTCCTGGAAAGGAAAACATCATTCATGCTCATCTCTTGAGGAAGGTTGGGCGATGTTAACATGACTTCAGATTGCTACTATGGTGTCTCCACATCCATCATCAGCCACTGGATCTACATTTCCACCTAGGCGTCATTTACCACCACCTCCAATTTGGCAGAAAAATTGACTCGACAGGCGTCACCTCAGATCCCGTGAAGGCTGTAAAAGTCAATATCTCTGCCTATAGCTGAGCTGGTGGGAATCCCCCCCCCCCCACAAGGTGTCCATTGGATGTCCGTTTTGGTCCATGGTTCTACAACCACCCAAGTTTTACCCTGTTTCAACCAACAGGTTTACTTTTCTCTGATGTTGATGTTTAGGATTTTAGTATGTTTTTAGTTTTCCTTTTCTCTACATTGGCTTGCCAATTATTTGCTCTTGGCTGATTTTCCCCAGGTTTAGGTATACTTGGTCACATTTTGTTATTTCTACAGCAATATATATGCAGAGAAGCATATGTCTGCATCTGACTTATTAGTTAATCTCATTATGACATTGACCAATTGTGGTTATTAATACATATTGGGATAGAATGTCCTCTCAGAGGACTGCTCAGTCAGTTTCTAGAGGTTGTTTGCGTATATTATCACAACATGTACTAGAACACTCATTGATAGATGCCTGGAGAGAAGATAATGCTATTAATACCCTTACCACGCAACTGGAATCTGCAGGACTCATTCCTTTAACTAACCCGACGACACTTATCAATTATGCAGAGATTACTAAAATGAGAGAATCTTTACATAATTTATTTCAACAGAGAGCCGAGTGGTCACTTAGATGGTGGAATAGTACCATAAAGGCAACAAGGCTGATGCACTATTAGCATGAAAACTGAACAATAAGTTTCTAAAAAAAACCCTATACTAACTTAGGGTTGCAAATAATATACTTACTGCTAATCCCTGTACTATTATATCTGAGTTTACTAAATTCTATCGGGAGCTATATTCCAAAAAGACACAATTTTCTCCTAACCATTCAGACTCCCTGTTATCCTCTATAGTACTACCCAAATTTGCACCCGACCAACAAAAAATGTTGTCTGACCCTATTACACTCCAAGAAATTCTGGATGGAATTAAAGTTTTAAAACTGGCTAAAGCTCCTGGTCCAGATGGACTCACTGGAGCATATTCAAGAAATTCAAGAATATCTTGGCTACTCGCATCTTTTGTCAATCTTGCTAATGAGCAACATCTATCGCCTGAGGCTTTAATGGCTTATATAGCCTTGTTGCCTATACCGGGTAACGATACAACTCAATGTGGTAATTTCAGGCCAATCACAATACTTAAATTGGATGTAAAAATTTTAGCGAAGGTTCTAGTTTTACGCATAAATAGGTTTATTCACTCACTAATTGATATAGACCAATCTGGTTTTGTTCCGGGAAAGCATACATACGACAATGTTAGAAAACTGTTTAATGTTATTTGGTCGGCTTCCGGATCGAGCGCCTCCTCAATGATCCTATCCTAGGATCTTCAGGTGGCGTTCGATTCGGTAGATTGGGACTATTTGTTTTATATTTTATGTTATATGGGCTTCCCGGTCACCTTTTTGAACTATGTTACTGCTCTCTATAACACTCCAACAGCTCAAATTAGAACCTTGGGCCTTCTCTCTCAACCATTCAGTATTCATAGGGGCACACGCCAGGGGTGCCCGTTGTCCCCCACTCTATTCCTTTTGGCTATTGAATGACTTGCTGCATTAATTAGGGCCTCGTTAGATATATCTGGCATCTCCATTGGGGCCATAAAGTATAAATGCACCTTGTTTGCGGATGATCTAATACTAACTTTAACAAGACCTATGACATCCTTACTAAATTTATATAATCTATTGGGGAAGTTTGGTAAAATTTCAGGCCTACATGTTAACTCAGTTAAATCCAAAGCACTTAATACCAATCTCCCCTCACCGTTACTTAAGTTACTGCAAATTAATTTTGATTTTAACTGGGCTCAACCACATATAGATTATTTAGGGATTAAACCTATTCCTCAATGTCACCAAGCGGCAGATGCCAACTATCTAACCTTGCTCTCCAGAGTAAAACCATTGTTACAGAAATGGAAAAGCTTCACCATTTCATTGTTAGGCCGGGTTCATGAAGTTAAAATGTTAATTTTACCCCTTGCTGTGTATTTATTTCAGACTTTACCGGTAGACCCCCCAAAGGCTTCCTTAAGTTTCTTCAAAAAATATGTTCAAGATTTATCTCGACGGATAAACCTCCTAGACTTGCCCATAATGTTGCATCCGTCATAGAACAAAAGGGGGCCTGGGAATCCCAGATTTCAGTAGATACTTTCAAGCTGCACGCTTGAGTCAACTCAAGTGGCATGCTGATCTTAACCTCTCACAATGGGCAACTATAGAACAATGTACTATCCCTGACATTCCGCTACATAATTTGCTTTGGCTTTCCCCAAGAGATCGCCTGCCAATATTGAACCCTATTGTAGCACACTCCCTTAGGGTCTGGGAACATTGCAAAAGACTAAAGCTTATATCTGAACATATCCCCGCTATTAGTCTATTTGACAATCCTGGTTTTCCTCCGGGCTCTACACCAAATTCTTTTAACTTGTGGATTGAAAAGGGAATAACTTGTATTCATAATTTTATTTATGAAGGGAAACTCCACTCTATTACCCAACTACAAAAAAAATTTGAGCTACCACAATCTGAACATTACCACTTTATCCAAATTCGACACTATATTCAATCACTTTCTCAGAATACAACTTATAATGCCCCCACTCAATTTGAACTATTTTGTATTAAAACCCCTCAATCTAGGAGACTAATATCCATTTTTTTATGATAATTGGACTAATGCTACTCCCCCAAAGAGTTAAAATACATCAAGGCTTGGGAAAGGAAGTTAAATTTAACTCAAGAGGAGGAAGAGTGGTCCACTGTTTTTCTCAATATAGCTCACTGCTCTATTAGCTCGGATATTCAGGAAACTTCACTAAAAGTTTTGTCTAGATGGTATTTAGTTCCCGCACGTATTGCAAAATGGGTTCCATCTTATAATGCAAATTGCTTTCGGGGGTGTCAGGATACTGATACAATGGCACATATTTGGTGGACTTCCCTAAGGCTAGGCAATTGTGGTATAGAGTATATGCCATGGTAGATAGTATTCTGGGTGTGACTCCCCCCAAAAATCCGTGGGAGGCGTTGCTACATAAACAGATTGAAGGTATCCCAGAAAAAGAGATGTGCTTAATTACTTATATATTTTTTTTTAAAAGTTTTTATTTTGCAGTTTTAACAACAATAAGCAGAGAAAGAAAAAGAAAAGAGAATAAAAGAAAAGATGTGAGGCAGAGGCAGTCATTACGGCTATACATAATTACACTCGTTTCTACAGACTACTGTAAATTCAACCAGGTACCCCATATGGCATCAAATTTCTTTGGGCACCCCCTGGCTAAGTATGTCAATTTCTGACTTGGAAGAGAGTCATTTACCATCTTTTGCCAATATTGCAATGAGGGGGGGTCCAAGGACTTCCAGTGCATAAGAATGGCTTTATTGGCGTAGTAGAGAAGTTGTAAATAGCAGAGTCTGGAATAGAAGCGGAGTGGAACATCACCAGACAGGCCTAGTAAGCAGAGTTCCGGGGAACGAATATGTGGGAGTGCTAATTTTTCATCCAAGAATTGTAGCACCTTACTCCAGAATCTCTGTATCACCGGGCATGACCAAAATACATGGAACAGGGTGCCTATCTCATCCCTGCACTTAGGGCACATATCTGATACATTATCGTATATTTTCGCTAATCGGTATGGAGTCAGGTACACTCTGTTTAAAAACTTTATCTGGATGTATCTATCTCTCATTGAGATGGAAATATTTAGGACCATTTTGAGAGCATCAGACCACTTCTCATCATCCAACTCAGGAATGTCTCTCTGCCATTTGGTCTTAGATTTTTCCAGGGGTGAAGGACCTGCAGTCAACAAAATAGTATAGAACCAAGAGAGTGGTTTAGTCAGGTCTTGTCTATGGAGGTAGGTCTCCAGGGTAGTTTCAACCACCCTTATGGGTCTAACGGGAAATTGCATGTTAAAGGCATGACGCAACTGCAGATACCTGAAAAACATATTAGGGGGAGGGTGTATCTCCTGTCTCAGTAAGTCATATGTTTTACATTCACCACCATTCACAATGTCACTTAAGGTTTTAACTCCCAGCTGAGCCCATCTAGCTATGTCTTGTAGCTCATGAAAGTGGGGAAGATGATTATTGCCCCATATTGGGGTCCTAGGAGACCAAACTTCAGATGGACCCTGTACCACCTTCAAGGCTTTCTGAAAAGCTTGAACTACAGTGACCATAGAGGGTGTGGAATTACTTATATATTTAATGCAACAAAACAAACGATTGCAGTAGCTTGGAAGTCTCCATATTTACAAATTAACAAAGTTAAAGAACGGTTGATGAGAGTGTATCTTTACAAGAAATAAACAGCTCAATCCTTGGGGAAGTACAATTTTTTTTTTGATATATGGCATTCTTGGCAGGTGTATTCCCAACTGGAGGAACATTGAACAGTTCAATTATTGTATTATAAAACTTGTTGATGACTGGCTATACTATTAAGAGAGTATAGAAGCTGATGGTAATGTAGAGGAAGATGTCTTTTTCCTTTTGTGTATTTTTTTTTGTGTTCTATTTTTTCTGTGTTTTATATATATATATAAGGATTATTGATTTGAAAAAATTCCCTGTGTGCACCGGCATCTACTTTATGGATATATGGATATATGGATAAAAATGTGTTTTGTTTGAAAATAAACACTATTACTTCACTACAGAACAGTGTGTGCTGATCCTTCAAAAGACTATATACGATTTATTGATCGTGCACCACTGGCAACATCTGTCTGAGTGCTGGTACTGTGGGACTGCATATATATATATATATATATATATATATATATATATATATATATATATATATATATATATATATATATATATATATATATATATGATTTTATTTTTGGCTTATATAATTATAAGTACAATTGGGAATCGATTATCTAGATTGGGTGCTATTATCATACTGTGGTATTATATTAATGTATGATCTGCTGGACTAACTTATCTTGATTATCTTATATGTTGCTTGCAATGTGATCACTGTACTGGAAAAATTTGTTGATAAAAAAAAAAAAATAGGATCTTACTGATGATGTACTGATACAATGCAGATTAAAAAGTGATCTTGAAAATAAAAAAAAATTAAAAAAAAAAAAGTCTGAGTCCTATTAGACAAGTTCAAAACCTTTTCTTCCTTCTTTCCCTCAGGTAGAACTTCGGTGTCCTGATGCTTTCTTCATCCTCTCTTAGATCGCTGGAAAGGAAGCAGCAGACATTGATAGAAACAGTTTATTTAACAGATAGAAAATAACACAGAATGTACACACAAATAATGGTAGTGACTCTAGTGCACACTCTATTGCACATATAAATAAAAGCAAAAAGAACCCTTCAGAAAATATAACATGTATTTTAACCTACAGCCCACAATTTAATAAGATTAAAACCATTGTGAATAGAAAATAAGCAATATTAGAAACTGACCCCCATCCTTAAAACAATTCTAGACAAAGGACATACATTTGTGTAAAGAAAAAGACACTTGGAAACAAATTGTCCCCTAGTCTAACAAGGACTAACACTCCAGTTAATACCTGGCTACATGCAAAGGGGAGGTATAAATGCGGTTCGACAAAATGCATGACGTGTAAATACTCTGTAACAAAATGTTTTACCTCAACTACCACTACCAAAAATTATGAAATTAAACATTACATTAACTGAAACATTAAAAATTAAATTTATCTTCTTACTTGCGAAAAATGTAAGAAACCATATGCGGGTCAAACCAGCTGCAAGTTAAAAGATAGGATTAGAGAACATATTCTTAATATTAAAGGGGAACTATCACAAAATTAAATATTGGTAAAAAGAATCATTGCATGAAGTTATTAAAATGTCTAAATATAATGTATTAAAGTTTTTAAAATATAAATATATATATTTAAAATATATATATCCTACCTGCTTCTGGCCAGCTCTGGCGTCGGAGTCGGGTTAATATGCATAACAGCTCTGTCCTCACTCCTGTCAGTGCTGTCAATCACAAACTGCACAAACATCGGCAGCAACCTGGCTTCAAAGGTGCGGTTGTTATTGCCCTACTACCCTGATCTCCTTCTGTCCCCATGGCCAGCCCCCACCCTTCTCTGTATCCAGCCTCGGTAGTTTTGTAACTTTTATTAAAGCTCCGCTCCTGTTCATTCTCTCTCTCTGTTTCACACTCTCCTTCTGTAACTCCCCCTCCCTCTAGGGTTGCCACCTTTTATCATTTTTTTTACCGGCTGCTGGGGGCGGGCCTCAAAAGGGGCGGGAAATGATGTCAAAAGGGGCCGGCGTGACGTCAAAGGGGGCAGGGCCACGCGACGGAGACCCGCGGACGCTAGAAGAGGAAAAAAAAAAGGTAAGTTGCAGGGGATTGGGGGCAGGCCGAGGGCTCCTTTTGATCGTATTACAAATTTACCGGCAGCAACATTGCTGGTAAATTTGTAATACCGGCCCCGGCCTTGGAAGGTATTTTACCGGCCGGGTGGCAACCCTACCTCCCTCCCAGAAACCAGGCATGAAAAAAAAACCTTGATAGTTTTACAACTCCGGGTCTACGTTACACAAGCTCTCTTTCTGTAGCTCCTTCTCCTTCTCCCTCCTCCCAGAAACTAAGCGCCGAAGCGTTAATTCGCTAGCGTTTGTCATTTTCGTTACTGCGCAAATTCACTAACGAACGCTGGCGTAGTTTCGCTAGTGTTACTTCGCACCCTTACGCCAGGCGAATTTTCGCTAGCGACGTAACTACGCAAATTCACTAACTTGCGCTAACTGAACGCTACCTTTTACGCTAGACTTCCTTCGCCACCTCAGACCTGGCGAAGCGCAATAGAGTAGATAGGGATTGTTTCAATAAAAGTCAAAATTTTTTCTAAGTCCCAAAAAACGCTGGCGTGTTTTCTACATTATGGGTGATAGGCTGAAAAAGATCGAAAATTTTTTTGGGGCTCCCCTCCTCCCCCCCTACATTTCCTGACTCATGGCAACTTACCTAGCACATGTGTAGGGCAAAATAAAATTTTTATTTGATGATTTGAAGGTTTTCTTGGCATTTGTAGTGCTGATACGTATTCCTCCATTGAAATTTGAATTTCGCGCCGTATGCAAATTAGCCTTCGCTAGCGTAACTTCGCTTTACATAGCGAATCAACGCTAGCGCAACTTCACAACCTTACGCTACCCCTGAGCGCAACTTCGGATTTTAGTGAATTTGCGGAGCGCTGGCGAAACTACGCCTGGCGAAGTGCGGCGAAGTTGTGCCTGGCGCAACTTCGCATCTTAGTGAATTTGCCCCTAAAGGTGGACTCGGTGACTGTGATCTACGTCCCACATTCATTTCTATGTGAGCACCGAGACACGTGTTAGATAAGCAGGAAGTTCAAACTGCAGCAGCACATTCAGCACAATCACTACTCGCATGTCTCGGTGCCCTCCAGATGCAAAGCACCCTCCAGACTCCCCATTGTTATCGTATATGAATGATCTTTTGTCTTAATGGACAATTGATCCGGAAACCTTGATGTATTGTGTGGTGATGTTGCGCAATCCCCCGGAAATAACGTCACAGCAGTCGTTCTTAGCTGGGGTCCAGTATTCTGCCTCCTTCTACAATGGCCAGTGGTTTATTATACACCAAGACAAAAGGTGGTCTTACAATATATCCAATCAATGAGCATGTTATGCTATGAATCAATTGGTGGAACCAGCACACAGACGCATGTCCATAGAAGAGGGGGGGGAAAGGTAGACTTCCCTAGGCAAACAAAAGACACCAGGACAAAAGGCACTTCCCCCAGTAATATACATATACACAGACACAGTGATCTTAGCATGGCTTGTACTGATCTTGTAAAAGTACACCTTTGTTCAGTGGTCTGTATTCCTCAATCCCAACCGGCGCCACACCCGGCATGCTGCAGTCATGCCTGATGAACACAAATCGGATGGGAATCGGAATGATCGGGCGACTGTGCAAATGTCGGTCGTTAAGATGCTTATCCCGCATTGGTGGCGGCCATATGGCGTAATATGAAAAATTTCCACGTCAGTCCCTCCTTTTTCGCCATATGTCGTCACAGCAACGGCTTCCTAACGCTACAATCACTCCAACCAAAGCTTCTAAAGGGTACAGAAAGAAAAGGGAACATGCTACACTACAAATGCACTAACAAGAAAAACCGGCCTAATATTCTTGATCTTCTTTATATCTTGATCATGAGGTCCAGACTGGCCTTCAAGGAGGTGATGTCATCAAACAAGGTTTCTGGTTATGTCTTCTTTGAGAAGAACAGCCCCAAAAAAGTCTCCAAGAAGGGAAGAAGTCTGTTCTTTTAGGGACAGTCCATAGTTTGTGTTAAAAAAAGGTGGTGGTTCTTCCTGTGTTGATCTTTCTGAGGTAAAGGGTTCCGGATGCTTCAGGCGATGGCTCTTTATGGAATCATCACATGGTCCTCTGCACGGCTCTTTGTAACTTGGTTCACCAAACAACAGGTCATTCTCGCCGTCACATAGAGGAGGAAAAGAAAGCAGAGCAGCATCAGGACATACACTCCAACTTCTTTAAGCCATGATCCAATAGAAAACAACATATCACCGGAGCCCCCTAAACCTTTAAAGGGGTTCCAACCCTCCTCTGCAATAGCGCGTGCTTGTCCCTGTAACTTTCACCTTGTCAAGATGGGCCTGAACCTTGTCCCCAGTATCTTCCACCCAGGTACAGCAATCCTCCCCGATGAACTCACAGAAACCCCCCTTTGATGCTAAAAGATAGTAGAGAGCCATTTTCTTCTGAAGCATAAGGGTCTTCAGCTGTCGTTCAGAAGAAATTTCTCTCATGGCTTCGACTGTCTCATTAAACATCTCGTTCATTATGATGGAAAAATTATTTAGCCGCTTCATAAATTCTATACCCCATCCAGTCCATGCCGGAAACCATGCCCATGCACGGTCCCCTGCGAAGAATAGCTCTCTCCTGGTCCTTCTTCCCACACTTACCCTCCTCTGCACCATCAGGTCCTTGTGACCGTCGGCAATGTAGGAGGCAGGGACTAACCTGACTATGGAGCATGACCCTCTAGTATTCGGGGGAACGACTCTATAGGCAGCCTGGCCGCACAAAAAGTAATAGGGCCCAGTTAATGAGACACAAAGTCATTGGGGTTACGGTTACGGGCATTGCGCAACAACTGGATGGATAATGGGATTGCTGCACCCTCCTGAATGTCACACCCTCCCCCCCAGCAGACATAATCATGTCTGGTGGTTAGGTTGTTACCGTCAGGGATTCTATGGTCGATCTGGATGGTTATCCCAGATGGGCATTCGGTCCTCCCCAGGGACTTGGCTCCAAACCCAGAACTGATATTAAAACAAATCCCGGTCTGGCCTAATTGACCGGATACCCACACGGGTCTGCTAAGTCTAGTACAAGCCTCGGAGCTGACATCAAGACCATAGGTGACGTTACCATCTAAGAATGTCTGATTAAATTCTATGGACAGATGGCGTTCCGCTGATCTACCTGAAGGACTAAACTTTCTCATGCCCACCCTGATGTCATAAAGGGCATGTACTGCCGCCATCGCCGGGATGCTCTGGCTCAGAGGGGGTTTGGAGCACAACCAGCAGTTGGACCTATTTGCTGTCTTTGCTAATTGTAAATGCATCTTGAACAGTTAATTCGGATGTGACTCCTCATAACAGTATCCAAAATACATTAAACAACAAGTGTATATAGAAACAATGCACCTGATCATTGCACTTGATAGTCCAGCAGCTTCTTGCAGTGGCTGGCGTGGATCCACCCGTCACGTTCCTCGACCTTAAGGGAGGTGGATGTTGTCAAAAGAACCTGGTACGGCCCGGTGTATCTCGCCTCTAGTCCCTGGCGCTGATGTTTCTTTATGACTACCCAGTCACCTGGTTGGATAGAATGCAAACCGGTTATAGACTCTGGATCAGGAATAGATTCATGAACTCTATGATGTATCTTTTGGAGTTCCCGCTGAAGAGACTGCTCATACCCCGTCAACTGAGAATGTAAAGACGACAGCTGCTGGGGAAAGTACAATCCCGTTTTGGGCCTACTCCCGAACAGAATCTCATAAGGGGACAGCCCGTGAGGCCGTCTTGGGGCATTACGCACAGAGTACAGGGCAATAGACAAACACTCAGGCCAAGGTTTGCCCGTGTCAGTGGATATCTTAGAGATCTTGTTCTTAAGAGTACCATTTAGTCTCTCTACCTTGCCGCTGCTCTGGGGGTGGTATGGAGTATGGAGACCCTGGTTGATGTGAAGGGCCTCACAAATTTCCTTAAAAACCTGTCCGGTAAAATGAGTCCCCTGGCCAGATTAGATGGCTTCAGGTACTCCCCATTGACAGACAACCTCAGAAAGGATCTTTTTAGCAGTTGTTACGGCATTAGCATTTTTAACAGACCAAGCCTCCGGCCAACTAGAAAACATGTCCACACAGACCAAAGCATACTCGTGGGGCCCACTCTTAGGCATTTTGATATAATCTATTTGGATTCTCTGGAAGGGGTATTCAGGTTTTGGAGAATGTTTCCTTGGGGCTACAGCCCGTCGTCCAGGGTTGTGTTAGGCACAGACCAGGCAAGCACTAGTGAGCTTGGTGGCTGTGGTAGAGAATCCTGAAGCTATCCAGTACTCCTCTACTTGGGCACACATGACAGTTTTGGACTGGTGACTAGGGTAGTGGGTTACATGGGCCATCATCGGATATAATGCTTTAGGCAAGCACCACTTACCATCGAGACTCCAGATCTTATCAGCCCCCTCTGTTGCCCCCAACATTGCCCATTTTCGCTTCTCTGTACTCTCCGCTTGAGCCTGCAACTTCTCAAATTCCTTGAGAGACACATTAGTGGGTTTAGCTAGCATTAGAGACGGGATGGGGATCAAGGGCTCCTTCTTTAGCAGCCATTGCATTGCCCTTGGCTTCCATGGTGGTCTCTGTGGTGTGAGCTTTGACCTTTAAGATAGCCACTTCTAAAGGAAGAGTGAATGCTATGAACAATCTATTGATCATTTCGGTATGTTTTACAGGTTTCCCCGAGCTAGTAAGGAATCCTCTAGCTTTCCAGATTGGGCCAAAATCGTGAGCTATACCAAAAGCATACCTCGAGTCCGTGTGTACATTGATCCTTAAACCTTCATGTTTTTCACAGGCTCTGGCCAATGCATGTAATTCAGCCTCCTGGGCCGACATGTGGCTGCTAAAAGAGCCTCTTTCTACTACTTTGTCAACTGTTGTTACAGCGTATCCTGTGTGAGGTTTACCATCTGATGTGTAATACCTGGAACCGTCTACAAAAAGGTCTATTGCTTCCGGAAGGGGAGCTCTCTTGACAGGGCTAACTGCTTCTGTCTCGAGTTCCATGAGTTCAAGACAGTTGTGATTGTCTGTTGGTTCTGTCATGGTTGGGTTAGAGTCAGTCACAATCCCTTCGTCCCCCCCCCTTCTTCCGAGTCAGAATGGGTCGGGAGAAGAGATGCGGGATTGAGGATTGTACATCGTCTCAGTGTGAGGTTAGTAGGGGTGAGGAGAGCCACTTCATATTTGGTCAGACGTGCTGCTGAGAGATGTTTGGTCTGGACCTGGTTGAGAATCTCATGGACAGAGTGTGGGGTGAGAAGGGTTAGAGGGGAATCTAAAACTATGTCACCAACTTTCTGTAATAACACCACACAGGCGGCGGTAGCTCGGATGCACCCAGGTGAACCTTTGATGACTGGATCCAATTCAGTGGAAATGTACATTATGGGTCTATACCTGGATCCATGTAATTGGGTCAGTACCCCAGTGGCATGCCCTTTGCTTTCGTGACAAAAGAGATAAACGGGTAGGTCATAGCTGGGAAGACCTAGTGCCGGGGCCCTGGAGAGTTGCTGGATCAGATCCTGGAGGGTTGACCAGTGTTCGTCAGTTAATTGAAATGGTGTCTGAGAGGGTAAAGTATAGAGAGGGCCCATTTTGAATGAAATATTAGGGATCCAATCTCTGCTGTAATTGATCAGACCTAGAAGGGCTCTCAACTGTCGGGCATTACGAGGTCGGGTGAAGTCTTTGAGAGTCTGTATCCGTTGTGTTGTCAGGTGTCGGGTCCCTTTTGAGATACAGTGGCCTAGAAAAATAACCTTCTCCTTACAAAACTGCAATTTTTCCTTGCTAGCCTTATTCCCAGTGGATGCCAGATGGTTCAGTAGCGAGATAGTGTGTCTGTAGCATGAATCCTTGTCCGGGCAACAAATAGATCGTCCACATATTGTAACAGTGCGACCTCCGGATCCTCTGGCACCCACTGGTCTAATACCACCTTTAGCTTGCAACTATATTCCGATGGGCTAGTCATGGACCCCTGTGGTAACCGGGTCCACGTCAGCTGTCTACCCTGGAATATAGTTGCAAGCTAAAGGTGGTATTAGACCAGTGGGTGCCAGAGGATCCAGAGGTCGCACTGTTACAATATGTGGACGATCTATTCGTTTTTTGCCCAAACCTTAGGGTCTATCTCAGCTAGTACATCCAGGGACAAATGTGTACCAGGTTCTCCAGTATACGGGACTGCCACCACTGCACACAGCAACTCGTCTGTGAGTGCACTAGTTACCACAACACCCTCTGGGGTATAAGTGATGTTGGCCTGAATCTCCGACAGAATGTCTGCTCCCAATAGGTTGATAGGGACATCATCTGAAACTAATAGAGATCTGACTGCTTCGGTGTGTTGACCTAACCTGCAGTACAATGGTTTTGTCTCCCTAAGAGTCACTGGATGACCTGTAAGCCCAATGGTGGGGGTTGTGTTGCCAGAGAGTGGAATCCTGCCTTTTAGAGCTTGTGTTTTTAGAACAGTCCTGGCTGCACTGGTGTCGATGAGGCAGGACAGAGGATATGGCAATTCCTCAAGAAATAGATTGACATGGGCCGATACCGGTTTGCCTTTCCCCTAGTGGGCGAAGCTATGGAACTGTGTAGCAGCTCCGATGGTTTTAACTGTTTCAGGGTCTGGTATGAAATGGTAGGTTCCCGGGGGGCCCTCCGAACTACGGTAAGATTTCCCCGGGTTTGGGTTATGTGCGTGAGGCCGGTCAGGAACAACTTTATAAGCACTAGGAGAATTTTGTTCTTTCTTGTCCTCATTTTCTGGACAGTGGCGCGCTAAATGTCCTTTTTGATCACAATTAAAACAAGTTATATTAGTACGTTTGGGGAGTTTCTTTTTCCTAGGATATGGATGGTGGTCCTGGGCTATTAGCTCAAGAGCTGCCATGATTTTGGCCGACTTGGCCTCTTTCCTGGCATGCAGGTCCAGTTCTATGGCCTGGATTGTTGCCATAAGGGAGTGGAAACTCATCGAATGGGCCTCTGGTCGTGCAACCATTAGCCTATCTCTTAGCTTAGGCACCAATCCAGCCAGAAATTTAGCCTTTAACATTAGATGGATGGGCGATACTGGCTGGGTGTTATCTGGGGCATCTGGCTCAAACCCTGCATCTGTTACCCCTTGTTTTAACCTCCGCCAATAGACCGAGGCGTCCTCATCTGGGCCCTGGATCGCTGTCATAAACTGGAATGGGGACACAACACTATACATAGTGGGCATTTTGTCTGTCAGTTGCTTACAGAATTCCTTGCCCCCCATTGTGAGCTGCTCATGTGTAGTTATTGCACACCTGGAAATGATGTCATCAGCCACATCTTCGCATACTGCGGCTCTGAGGATGCGCGCACAATCTGCTCCGCTCATCCCATAGCTTAGCTGATTGACTCCCATTTTCTTAGCGAACCCACGTGGGTTCGTCCTGTGATCCGTGAGGTCATTTAAAATCTCCCTGATCTCCCCTGCAGTAAAAGGCACGTGCCAGGTGATACGGCTCGTGGCGTTTTGTCCAGGGGGTCCCTCACATTCCTGTACTCGGACTGGAATCACCCCAGAGGGTGGACCAGCCTCGGCGGGGGCCCTCTGGGATGGTGGTAAATTAGTGTAAGGACTCATAGGGGATTGGAGAGGACCTGCCACCTGCCCAGGGTGGCCCGGGACGGATATAGGGGCTCCACCCTCTGAGGGCTGGCCGCAGGCCTAGACCCCAAGGCCACAGGTGCCGGTTCCATAGATGGAGCCTGTCCTTTCAAACTGGCGTCTAGTTGCCAAAGTTTGGTAATGAGCTGACTCCGGCTTCCATCAAACCCAACCCCGTAGACGTCCCGAAGTCTATCCCTCAGCTGCCCCCCCCGTAGCGCCTGTAATCCCCCTCAGGGCCCTGTTGGAAGTCATCCCTTTCCAAGGCCTCTATGCATTCTAATTTGGATTTGTCTATTATAGAGATACCTCTGGCTTCACATAAGGTGACCAAATCGGATTTTCCAAGGCGGCAGTAATCCGTTTTGTCAGAGGCATCTTTTGCAGATTCCGGATGTGGTGATGGAGACAGATGAGCTGAGGCTGTTGAGATGACCTGTGTTGCTAGCAAATTTAAACCTGTTTGCAGCTCTGTCTCATCCTTATCATTATTGCTTTCTGCAGTTCTGGCTGGACGGGAGTACATGATTATGTTTGACCTTACTGTCTGAGACTTTTGAATGCCCTGCTGCTGAAGCTTGGTAGATTCCTGTAACCACAAATTGGCCTTCTCTAAAGACCCATGTGTTTGGAGTCTGGAGTGGAACTCACGGACGAACTTTTCCCAGATCCAGACCTCAAACGTTCCCTCCTTAGGGATGGACCATTCTAAACCTGAAGACCATTTGTGCCAATCTTTGAGGGGCTTAAGAGACCCTCCTCCATATGTGGATTTCATGTGCTGCTGAGCCGTCCTGAACTCAGAAGTGGTACCCTTCTGTTCCCTAGATTTTCCTACACCCATACTCGAGTCTCGAGCTTTTTCTAAGTAGATGCGTCCACCTACAGTGTCTACGTCCACCGCGCAGACCACCGTCGATCCTTATCTGTTCGTCCTCTGAGTAGCTCTAGGGCTTCAAATACGAACCACGGACATTATCCACCGTAGCCCACTCAGAGAGAAGGATCAGCGGCTGAGGGATCCGGACAGGTACGAACCACGGACACCTTCCTTATCCCTCGTGCTAAATTGGCTCAAAACAGGGCCCTGACTGCAGGATAAGAGACCCCAATGCCTGGAGTATTGACAGCAAGTGAGAGGGAGCAACAGGAAGTGAGAACAAGGGAGATATAGTTGAACCTTCCTAGGGATTCCGGTACGAACCACGGACACCTGGTCACCCCAGTCAGGCCAATAGGTTTTGAGAGAAAGTGGCTAGAAAAAAAAAGATAGAAACAGAGAAACCCCTCCCCAGTTCACCTCCCCAAGTTCCGTCCCCCAAGCTTCCGGTACGAACCGCGGACACCTGGTCACTCAGTGACGAAAAGTCAAGAAAGCGAACAAGAAAGGGAATAGTCAATAGACAAACTCCACCCCCGGGCTTTGGTACGAACCACGGACACCTTCCACCCTTAAGATGGACCTCGAGGGAAAGAGAACAAAGCTCACGCGACAATTGATGAACCCGAGTAGGCTTGGCCCACTTTTTCTCCTCACAAAAAGCTAACCAGTTCACTGTTTTTTCACCCAATACAGTCCGACTTCGCAGCACAGCCCTTATGGTCGTAACTAACAGGAATTTCTTTCCCAACAGCAACTTTCATAAGCAGACAGCAGCTATCTTACACTACCAGACTTCCAATGACAGAAAAGATGTCTTCCAACCAAACCTACAGAGAATGTGTTGTTTTGAGAATAGATTAAAACAGAAAAGAGGGCTAGCCAAAAGCAAGGCAAAGAGTTAGTGTGGTAGTTATAGACAGAGAGAGAGAGAGGGTAAGCAAAAGTGTTTTAAAAGAGAGAAATGGAGAAAAGTGAGAGAGATGGGGATAATAAAGGACGGAAGGAAGGATAAAGAGAGGAAAATAAAGAGAGAAAGAGCAGGAAAACAAGGAGTATAAAAAGTGAAACAGCTAGTTAACAAATAGCCATATGTTGTAAACCATGCAACACTCTTCCTTCACTCACACAAAAGGACAATTACAATTACAACACCATGTGATGGTCTCTTCCTTAGGAAAACCCCCTATCCCTGTGGAAGTAGGAGTCAATAGACTGCAGGGAACAGCAGAGAGGTATAACAAAAATGTAAAAAATGTTCCAAAAAGTTCAAAGAGAACTTTGCTGTTATGAAATGTAAAGATGAAAATCTATTATATACAATAGAACAACTGTTAGGGTTATATGCAGGGGATGTGCCTCCCACCAATAGCCCAATATACCTTTTCAAAAACAAAGACAAAACGGCAGCTGGCACATGTGCTTAAAGAGACAGACAAAATGGCCACTGGCACATGTGCTATTTCAAAATGGCGTAGGCTCCCCCTGTTCAGCGCTCAGCAAGGGCTAGAAACTTGGTTTGTAATTCAGATTGGTCAGATTGTTACCCAACCTCCAATATTGAAACTTGTAATAATAAAAGCAATACAATCCTCCCAAACAAAAGATGAAGGATGAAACCTATAGAGTCGCAATTTTAAAACAAACTCCACAAATGACAAAAAACAATGATTCTAAATCCCCTCTAGATACTGTTGGCCATATCTGCCTGCTACAAGATTATCCTACAACCACCCGGCATACACAGAAACTCCCTCCACTGGTCTGAATCACTCACAGATCCTCCAGCAGGGTGCAATCACAGTCCCTTATGGTTAAAAAAATAAATAAATACATGAATAAAACCCCACAGCAGTTATGCAGATATGCCCCAACCAGTACCTGGGTAGTTAATAATGAAAAACACCACACATACACCCAAAAGGTTCTTTTGGTAGATTTTTACCTGATTCCAGCAGCCTAGAGACCACAAATCAATTTGCAGACAGCAAAAACTTTCTCAAATATGAGAGTATCAAAACAAAAAGGTCTTACCTCAATGCTAGCCTTTTTTTGCTGCCCGAAATAAGATATGGCTCCTTTTAATTCTGCTGAAATTAAGGGAAAAATTGAACCTCCTGCCATTGACTCGCCATCTGTTATCGTATATGAATGATCTTTTGTCTTAATGGACAATCGATCCGGAAACCTTGATGTATCGTGTGGTGATGTTGCGCAATCCCCCGGAAATAACATCACAGCAGTCGTTCTTAGCTGGGGTCCAGTATTCTGCCTCCTTCTACAATGGCCAGTGGTTTATTATACACCAAGACATAAGGTGGTCTTACAATATATCCAATCAATGAGCATGTTATGCTATGAATCAATTGGTGGAACCAGCACACAGACACATGTCCATAGAAGAGGGGGGGGAAAGGTAGACTTCCCTAGGCAAACATAAGACACCAGGACAAAAGGCACTTCCCCCAGTAATATACATATACACAGACACAGTGATCTTAGCATGGCTTGTACTGATCTTGTAAAAGTACACCTTTGTTCAGTGGTCCGTATTCCTCAATCCCAACCGGCGCCACACCCAGCATGCTGCAGTCATGCCTGATGAACACAAATCGTATGGGAATCGGAATGATCGGGCGTTAAGACGCTTATCCCGCATCGGTGGCGGCCATATGGCAAAATATGAAAAATTTCCACGTCACCATCCAAGTCGCATCCCTCCCTTGGCCCCTGCTGCGCTTATTCCTATATCCTTAACTGCAGTGAACGGGCCGGGGCAGTGACGGTGGGTCACGGAGAGAGGTTTTGAGATCGGCATAGGGAGCGTGTCTGGCCCACCGGGTCTTTTCCCCTGCCCTGCCGGCCCAGTCCAACCCTAACTACCCTAACACTAAACAACTGAGCCTTTGAAGCCACTGAGCTACCAATGCTTGGGGGGGGTGACAGGAGAGAGCAGGCTTAAGTCCATGGGTCTGTCCCCACTCTCCCTGCTGCAAAGACCCTCCGGCAGCCCCCTCTGCTACATAAAACGGCAATCGAACCACTCAAACTTTTTCTAAAAAATATATGTATTATGTTTTTCACTTAAAAACTTAATTTTGCAGTGTGACTATTGGATAAGGTATTTTGGCCTTTAACCCTTTGCCTGCCAAGCAAATATGCTGTATATGACAATTCATATGCACGTTTTTCATTTGGGGTCCGTACATAACACATACTTTGTTAAATCTATGCATATTGGGCACTAAACTATTTAGTAGACCCTTGGCGTCAATATTTACGATGTTTTACAATTGTGTGTAATAAATATGGTGAGATAAATGCGGGCAATTGCAATATTTTAGGCAATTTTCAGAAATGTCATAAAAACCGCTGCCGTCAGCGTAGCTTTGCAGCGGGGTAGTTTGGAATAATAAGACATAATTAACCATATTGAATTTGTCAGAATGTGTACTTTCCAAAGATATATGGTTTTCAGGGGTCACCATAATTGTTTGTACCTTTTATCCCACCTAAAACTGGCAGTGTTTATAAATTAGTGTAAATGTGTAAGCCATCAAATAAATATTCAAAAGGTAGATTCTGTGGTCTTTACATGCCATGTACTTCTTTAATCCTATGTACATTGGGCATCAAACTGTTCAGCGGACCCCAGGCTTTCATATTTGGGGTGATTTGTCTTGATACCTAATAGTATGTTGGAAATAAGATGCTGCAGGTTGGAAGTTTTGAGGTAATTTTTCAAAAAATTCACCAATTTGTATAAAAAATGATAACTTTAGGAAAGAATTGCAACTAGTTAGTTTGGAGTACATAGATATATTTACCCATTTTTGATTTGCCAGAATCTGCTCTTTCTAATTATGCGTAGTTTTAGTAGTAAACCTACTGTTAGTGGAGTGTTTGACCTTGAAATCAGAAGTATACCGTTTTGGAAAATTGTATAGAAATTTGATCTATATAAGTGTAAAATCTCCACAAAAAGATATATATTTGGTATTGCCGTGTTTCTGATCTATGTGATTGTACTATGTGAAACTTTTTTTTATTTTATTAGGCACTTAGAAGCCTATATCTTTTTACAGAAGTGGAATTACACTTAAATTATAGCATATTTTGAAAGCTCAAGTTGTCCGAAAAAAGACAATATATTGTTTTCCTGGGTAAACTAAAAGACCCCCCCAGGAAAGGCCCTTAAATTGAGAGAGTACAAAATGTCTAAAAACTGCTTGGCAGTAGATGTTAGCATTTAGGACAACTTGGCTGGCAGGGAAAGGGTTAATTGCAGGGATGCACTGAATCCAGGATTCGGTTTGGGATTCGGCCAGGATTTGGCCTTTTTCAGCAGGTTTCGGATTTGGCCGAATCCTTCTACCCGGATGAACCGAATCCTAATTTGCATATGCAAATGAGGGTCAGGGAGGTAAATCGTGTGGATTCGGTGCACAATATATAATAAACATATAGAAGGCTTTGTTTGAATAAGGTGAATTGGCAACCAAGAAAATCTATGTTTACTGGGAATCAAACCACTAGTGAACATATTTAGGATGTTTTATCTTTATCATTGTATGTAAGAAATTTGGTGAGATAATTGAGGCAAATTGCAATAATTTTAGATAAGTGTTATAAAAATTGCTAAATTAAGCAAAGCTTTTCAATTTGGTCATTTGGAGTAGAAACATATCCTGACCTATTTTACATTTGTCAGAATGTGTACTTTACAAAACTATATGATTTTTGAAGGTAAGCCTACTGTTGTGAATTTTTGACTTTTAAATCAGAAGTATGCAGATTTCTGGTGTGGTAATTTGAAAGTGTACTGCTGGTAGTTTTGACCTATACAAGTGATAACTTGTATCTCCATAGCTGACTGCTACAGTGAGAACTTTAGCTAGAAGGAGGTTCCAGGGCAAACAGTTATTGGAAAGATGGTTTGAATGCAGTGTAGGGAAGGGCGGGACTTTGCTATTCTTTTGTGACATCACATCCAGGTGTTGCCACTACCACTCAGCAATTGCTTGAACTGGCTCTCATAGAAAGGCTCCTAATAGTATGCAATATTACTTCTATTATTTTAAAAACTAAGCATTTTTGGTAAAGAAATATATTTGAGAATATTATTATTTTCATCATATCTGTCCATCTGGTGGGAATATTTATTCAGAATTTTTAAAAGTAGAAACCAAATGGATATTTTATTTAGGCATGAGACAGCCCCTTGGCATAGGTGGAGGGTGAATACTTTGTTTGGGGAGGCTAAATATGGGCCTAAAGCTAATCTCAGACTTTGATCTGCTGGCGTAAAAATTATTCCCCCCCCCCAACTACTTCTAGCAGTGTCTACTACCTTTCAGGAAAACCGTGCAGATGGTAGTGCTTTTCACCCTAAAATGCTCAGGATGTAAAAGTACTCACACAGACACTTCTATGAGATTCTAACGGAGGTCACATAAGAGGGGTTATCCATCCATCTACATTTAGACATTACCCTTAATTCTAATAAAGGGGACATTGTTTTGTGGAATGTTAAGTTGGAGTTTTATTCTTCACATTTTCTAAATTGAAAATGTGCTGTAGATTGAAATCTGGTTGGTTTGTATGGGTTCTTAACCTAAATCAAACACTACAATTACTATATTTTCAACCCAAGGGCTAAAAAAAGTATAAACTGTTGGAACATTAAAGCATTGTGTCCTAGGTAAGTTATCTTAAATGTGAGTGGAAGATAGTGGGTACTGACACCCTAGGAACATATGCAGTGAGATGCAGTGGACAGTGACACCCCATACATTATATGCAGTGAGATGCAGTCTATATTTACAAAACAAGCACATTTTATACAGTGAAAAGCAGTAGGTACTGGCTCCCCAGCCATATATAAAATAGGTACAGATGCCCCCAAACACACTTGTCACACTACACTGAAACAACATAGGTTTATATCCCAACCAGGCAGTTTTCATGACAACCAAAAATGCATACCTCCCAACTGTCACGTTTTGAGTGGGACAGTCCCGCTTTTGGCAGCTCAACCCGCAGTCCCGGATATGTACCGTTATTTACCGCATTTTTCTTGATGTGCTGCACTGAACCGACTCAAAAAAAGAAAAAGCCGCCAATCCGCTCTGCAATGGGACTCTTGCTGCCCTTTCTGCCTCAGGTTCCTCTGACATCACCGCGCAGCTCGTCGGATCACGTGCTATTGCTAGCCAATAACCATCGTTGGCAACTATAGCAGTGTATTACTTCCCAAAAGCACTCAATAGTAAAAGCCATGGCATCGCTATTTTCTTTCTTTCTTTTTTTTATGATAAAACTTTATTTCAGTGTTTTCAGTGAAAGAGAAGAAGCTGTTTGCAAACGGATTCTGAAAAAGCAAGTTAGACCTAGTAGATTCGATGCTGGAGAATTCTGCAGGAGCTCAGTTGATAAACGCACACAGCATTTATTACTGTGTAAAAGTGTTTTGCTCCAGAAACAACTTTCACCTGGTCCACAAACTTGGGGAAGTGGAAGGGCACTCACAGGGATGATGGTCTGGTACACGTTTCCTTAGTGCAGCTTTGACAGTAAGTGAAAAGAGCACAGACACTTGCATAGTGAGAGATTTATAACAGCACCAGCACTGTGCAGAACCTGCCTGCTCATAGTTAAAAAACCAAGGAGGGAGACTAGGAGCTGGGGAGCTAGAGGTGTGGGTGTGAGGAGAATCGTGGGGAGCTGCTGTAAGAAAGAAGCGCAGGCAGCGGGGGGCCTCGGAGTGACAGAGGAGAAGCGCAGGGAGCAGAAGAGGCTGGTAAGAGCTGGAGGAGAGGAGGGATCAGAAGAAGTGGGGAAGCTGAAGGAGTGGGAGAGACCCAGAGAGAGATAGTGTAGAGTAGGGGGGAGCAGAGGGAGTCAGTGGAGTGGGAACATGGAGAGAATTACTTGGAAAAGTATGCACATGGATGTAATTTTCAATCAGCAGGGAGTCTTTGGGAAAGAATAGCACCGACCCCAACCTCGGTAGCGTCCACCTCAATGAAGAAGGGTAACAGTGGATCAGGATGTCGAAGGACTGAAGCAGAGGAGAAAGCATCCTTAAGGGATTGGAATGCTTCCATGGCTGGAGGAGGCCATGAGTTAGGTTTACCTCCTTTTCTGATAAGAGCAAGAATGGGGGCAGTACGGGAGTAGAACCCCTTGATGAACTGTAGGTGGTAGTTCACAAACCCGATGAATCTTTGGATGGCCTTGGTGCTCAATGGAAGGGGCCACTTCTGGATCGCAGAAACTTTGGCAGAGTCCATCTCAAAACCTTCTGGGGAGATGATGTAGCTGAGAAAAGGCTTCTTGGCCATCTCAAAGACGCATTTCTCCAACTTGTCAAAGAGAGAGTTCTTCCTCAGACGAGAGAGCACCACTTTCACCTGGGAGCGATGACTTTCCAAGTCCTTGGAGAAGATCAAGGTATACGACCAGGGATTTCCCCAAGAGGTCCTGGAAGATGTCGTTCACGAACTCCTGGAAGACGGCGGAGTCATTGCAGAGACTGAAGGTATTCATAATGCCCATCCCGAGTGTTGAATGCCGTCTTCCGTTCGCCCCCTTCACTGATGCGTATACGTTTGTATGCCCCGCCTAGATCCAACATGGTGAAAACTTTAGCCCCTTTCAGTTGGTCAAACAGAGAGGCAAGGGGTATCAGTTTTTAACTGTAATTTTATTAAGTCCACGGTAGTCAATACAGGGACGCAGACCACCATCCTTCTTCTCCACAAGAAACCGGCCCCTGTCTTAGGGGTAGAGGGACAAATAAATCCCTGTAGGAGATTTTCTTGGATATAGTCTTTCATGGCGGAAGGAGAGAGGGGATAAGTAAGACCTCTAGGGAGCATGGTTCCTGGAAGAAGATCGACGGGACAGTCGTAGTGACGATGAGGAGGGAGGAATTCTGCAGACTTTTTACAAAAAGACATCAGTGAATTCTCTGTAGACTGTCGGCAGGGACTGAAGATATGTTGAAGAGATGGACACCAGATGGAGGGGAGAAGCGGGTAGACAATGTTCTTAACAAAATGGACTCCAGCAAGAAATCTGATTGGAGGACCAATCTATGGAGGGATTGTGCAGACGTAACCACGGTAATCCCAACACCACTGGAGAGGAGGGACAGGAAATGATGAGGAATGCCAATTTCTCAGCGTGCAAAGTCCCAATCTGCAAAGGTAATTCCCCCATTGTCATGGAGATAATGTCAGACGTTAGGGGTCTGTTGTCAATAGCAGACCCATGGGATACAGGTGAACATCAGCTTGCTTGGCAATGGCAGCGTCCATGAAGTTTCCAGCAGCTCCAGAATCGAGGAATGCTGAGACTTGGAGCGGGCAGGCGAATCTGCAGAGGAAGGCGAAACTGATGAGAATTAACTTGGAGATTTGGTGTAATGCCATCCACATGTGATATCCCTGGTTTACCTTTTGGCTTCACAGGGCAGGAATTGGCAACATGGGCTTGATCGCCACAGTATAGGCACAGACCCGCAGCGAATCTCCGGAGTTTCTCCTGCTCAGAGAGACGTGCCTTCCCGATCTACATAGGTTCCTCCAGAGAGGTGACAGGCAGTTGCTGGGAAGAGGCAGGTAGAAGAGGCCTTTGGAAGCGAGGAGCAAGTATAGGTTGGAATTTCTTGTTGTGCTCCTTGGTAACTTGATGCTCTCTAAGTCTGGTGTCTATCTTGATGGAGAGAGCAATTAAATCTTCCAGCACTTCAGGAATTTCTGTGGATACAAAATCATCCTTCAGTCGGTAGACAGACCTTGGTAGAAGACAGCCCTGTATGCCTCATGATTCCAATTGGTTTCTGCCATTAAAGTTCTAAAGTCAATAGCATACTCACTGGCACTGTGACTTCCCTGCCGGATTTGCAGGAGCCAGGATGAGGCATTAGCGACACGACCCGGAGCACCAAACACAGTAGAGGTGTTGCCCACTCCAGTGGTTTGCCCTTCAGACGAAACATCACATACCCCACTTTAGCCCACTCTCAAGTGTATTGTGAAGGTTGAAATTCAAACTAAATAAGACATTGAGTAACGAACCCTCTGCAGGCTTGCGGGTCCCAGCGAGATGGAGGAGGGATATGCGGCTTGCCGGCCGATGGGACTGCTACCGAAGGAGTGACCGTAGCGGGAGGATTTGCCACTGCAGCAGGAGCGGGAGACGTCCGGGAAAGAAGCGTATCAAGTACTTGCCCAATGCGGACTCATAAGCTTCCACGCGGGATGCCAGCCCCCGGAGGGACCTTCCGACATCCAACGTAGCTTCCTCAGTAGGGTCCATGGCCCGAGTATAATGGCAGCTTGCGTGACGTCATCGCTCTGGCGTCCTGACGCTGGTGCCTCTGATAACCACGTGGTGGCAATGGGCGCCACCATCTTGGATTCGTCGCCAGGAAGAGGAGACGCTCCATCGGGAGCTCATGACACTGTCCTAGACCCGAGTTTACGTGGCCTTCCCACAAATTATGCCCTCCTTTTATTAACAATTGAAAAGCTAAACCTCAAAATGTGGCATTCCCATCTTAGTTTTATCCAAGGTTGTAAAGATTGAATTAATTATGATTTGCCTATATACCTTTTTTTTCAATTTCTTTTTATTTGTGTTTTTTCCTTTTACAACAATAAAACCTAAAAAAAAGAAAATAAAGTACAATTCATTTCACAAGTTACTGTTAACCACGTCCATCAAATAGGCAGAATGCTTTGATTATTTAGTCAGTGTCAGTCCTGGGGGGTACCGCTACCAACTGATAGGCAGAATGCTGTGATTATTAAGTCAGTGTCAGTCCTGGGGGGGGGGTTAGACCTTCCGCCAGACAGCTAGGTGGGATTTCTCAGTCACACACAACCTACTGCACATTCCCTACTATTTCCTGGTACAAGCCTGCAAAACAAGACCTATATTTGTTACACACTCGGGGTATTTAGGGCTGTTTATTTTCCCCAGATTGTTTCAAATTCATTAGGGCAATTTCTAGAGATGAAAATTGCTTTTATATGAATTAAATTAGACTTCACGTGTTGCTTCCAGTCACCAACTGTTGGGGCCTGGATGTCCTTCCAGTTTAGCAGGATTATTTTTTTAGCAAAAAATAATAATTGGAGGAGCAGCAGTCTTTTGGGCCTTTTTAGAGGTAGGTCCTCTGTAATGCCTAGCTATATGTGGAAGGTCCAAACGTATGTGCATGAAGTTCCAAATATCTTTCCAAAGTACCTGGATGTGAGCACATTGCCAGAACACATGATAGAACGTGCCTTTCTCTGGGCATCCTCTAAAGCATGTGTCCCTCGTGTTTAGGTAAAATGTTGCCTTTCTTAGTCTTTCTGAAGTGTAATAAATGCGGTTGAAAATTTTGATTTGTATAAGCCTGTCCTTAGCAGGGATAGCTATGTCTTTTATTTGGCTTAGTACCTCTTTCCACATCTCCTCAATATTCCCCAACTCCTGGCTCCATTGGGCTTTGGCTTTACTTAGTGGGTCCGGTGTTAGATCCATTAGACCATAATAGAGGATGGACGTTACGTGGCGTTATCCTGCAGTCTTGAGACGCTTTTCCCATAAGTGTTCCTTGAGTTACACGGTTTGGCTTGGGAATTGTGCAGTGAATTGTTTGGTAGGCTGTAGTCATTTTTAAGCTTATCAAAGGCTTTAAGGGCGCTTCCATGTAGAATGTACCGGAGCTCAGTGATACCTTTGTTAATCCAGATGCTGGGATCCAGTATTAGAGACAGGTGCTCATTCTGCCTGTTGTTCCATAATGGCATAGCCGGGGACCATTGGTTTGAACTAATGTAAGCTTTTTTAGCCACAATCAGCCAGAATTTGTATGTGGACATTGTTGTTGGAAGGCAACTGCCCGGTTGTAGTCAAGTGAACGCTAGGGTCTACAGTTTTTCCTCTGATTCCAGGGTGTGCATTTCCAGTGTAACTGCTCTATTGTTGAAGTTGGGGTGCCACCATTGTTGCAGATTACCAAATTGTGCAGCCAAGTAGTAATTTCTAAAGTTAGGGAGAGCTAGGCCACCTTTACTCCAGGGGGCTTGCATGGTTGCTCTTGCCAGTCTTGGTCTGGAGGTAGGCCATAGGAGATTATGAAACAGTTTGTCCATGTCATTGAACCACTTATTTGGGATATAAATAAGTGCATGAGCTAGTACATATAATAGCTTAGGTAAACAAATCATTTTGATTAAGTTAAGTTTGACCAACTAGAGAGAGTGGTAATGCTGCCCATGCTGGGGTTTTAGCTCTGAATGACATTTGAATAGGTTGTAAGTTCAAATGTAGGAAGCTTGGCTTGTCTGGTGAGACTACAATACCAAGTTATTTTATTTCTGTCACCCACTTCAAGGGACGGTCCATTCTGGGATATGGATTGTGATCAATGGGGAGGATACTGGATTTATTCCAGTTAACCTGTAGACCTGAGTATTGCCCAAACTGCTTTACCAGCTGTAGCAGTTCGTCTAGGTAGTGGTTGGTGTCTGCTAAGTAAACCAGAGTGTTGTTGGCGTAAAGTGAAATTTTTTCTTCTCTATTGCTGATCTGCAAACCTTTAATATCAGAGTTAGTTCTAATTGTGGCTGCTAGGGGCTCAGCTGCTATGGCAAATAACAGAGGAGATAGGGGACATGCCTGGTACTTCTAGTGAGTTGAAAGGGTTTTGAGAGGAGTCCATTTACTAGGACAGAGGTCATGCACTATTTTTACCAATGCAATGAATTTGCGACCAAAGCCAAATTTTGTCAGAACTTCAACTGGGTATGGCCATTTGACCGTGTCGAATGCCTTTTCTGTGTCAAGGAAACAATTGCCCTGTGTGAGGCGTTATCGTGCTTTTTAACTAAGTTATGGAACAGGCCTATATACCTTTTAAAGGGGACCTGTCACCCTAAAACATAACTCCAGATTATTTTCTGTCATGTTAGTTGAGCAACATAAACTTTATTTGCACTACCGTATATACTCGAGTATAAGCCGACCCGAGTATAAGCCGAGGTACCTAATTTTACCTACGAAAACTGGGAAAACTTATTGACTCTAGTATAAGCCTAGACACAACTACAGCCCTGTCTCCCAGCAGCGCACATTCTGCCAATGCGATCCCCCCAGCGATCAACCGGACTTCTTTGCAAAGTTGATGGTGACAGAGAATTGCCAAACGGATTACTGTGTGCATTGTCCCACTACCATGTGCAGAGGGTGCTGTTTGATATTGCCATCACTGTTAATCTTTCGTATAACCAACAGAGGGCGTTGCGTGATATTGCCGTCACTGTTAATCTTTCGTATAACCAACAAAGGGCGCTGTGTGATATTGCAGTCACTGTTAATCTTTCATATAACCAACAGAGGGCACTGTGTGATATTGCAGTCACTGTTATTCTTTCATATAACCAACAGAGGGTGCTGTGTGATATTGCAGTCACTGTTATTCTTTAATATAACCAACAGAGGGCGCTGTGTGATATTGCAGTCACTGTTATTCTTTCATATAACCAACAGAGGGCGCACTGTTATTCTTTCATATAACCAACAGATGGCGCTGTGTGATTTTGCAGTCACTGTTATTCTTTCATATAACCAACAGAGGGCGCACTGTTATTCTTTTATATAACCAACAGAGGGTGCTGTGTGATATTGCAGTCACTTATTCTTTCATATAACCAACAGATGGCGCTGTGTGATATTGCAGTCACTGTTATTCTTTCATATAACCAACAGATGGCGCTGTGTGATATTGCAGTCACTGTTATTCTTTCATATAACCAACAGAGGGCGCACTGTTATTCTTTCATATAACCAACAGAGGGCATTGTGGGATATTGCAGTCTCTCCCCAAGTGAACTGTTGGTATAGGAATGATTAAAAGTGACTGCAATCTCAGCTACTCGGGTCGGGTACCGCTGACCCGAGTATAAGCTGAGGTAGACTTTTTCAGCACATTTTGGATGCTGAAAAACTCGGCTTATACTCGGGTATATATGGTATATTTATTATTTAAATTGTGTTTCCTTCAGTCTCGAAATTACACAATCACAGCAAGCATGCAGGAGCCATTTTGTGGACACTCTGTATCATAGTAAGTAAGGTTGAAAAAATGACACGTCCATCGAGTTCAACCTTTTTTTTTTTTTTTTATTAACTACCTATCTGCCAGTTGATCCAGAGGAAGGCAAAAAAAACCCATCTGAAGCCTCTCCAATTTGCCTTAGAGGGGGAAAAATTCCTTCCTGACTCCAAAATGGCAATCAGACTAGTCCCTGGATCAACTTGGACTATGAGCTATTTCTGATAACACTGTATTCCCTTACTTGCTAAAAAGCTATCCAACATCTTCTTAAAGCTCTCTAATGTATCAGCCTGTACAACTGATTCAGGGAGAGAATTCCACATCTTCACAGCTCTCACTGCTGAAACCTTACACTTCTGAAGGCAAAGCGAGTGTGGGAGCTGCTTAGCGAGTGTTGCATGTGATCGAAGTGTTGCATGTGAATTAAGTGTTAAGCAGCGTTAAAAACCTTAAGGCGTTGGTGTTTGCTGTGCATGCTGGGAGTGCTGGGTGCAAGGAGGGAGTAAGTGCAAATAACTGACTGCGGTGTGTTCTGTGAGTTATCTGACTGAGACAAACAGCTTTTTCTTTTCTCTCTTTGGGGTAAACTAGTTGATACATTAAGTGCATTTACTTTCTTGTTGTGTTTTAGCTTTAGAGGTCTAAGGGGAACATAAAAAAAAAAAAGTTAATAAGGGTTTTTATTTACTGCTGGTAGCAAATTGCATTTTTTTTTTCTCCTTTCCCTCTTTCTTCTAATTAAGGGGGAGGGGTTAATCAGGTAAATTCTGAACAGGCTTTGTGTGCTCTGGTTGAAACCTTACACTTGTGAAGGCAAAGCGAGTGTGGGAGCTGCTAAGCGAGTGTTGCATGTGAATTAAGTGTTAAGCAGCGTTAAAAACCTTAAGGCGTTTAAAACTGAAAAGGTGTTGGTGAGGAATTACATTTGGGAGACTGTAAGTACCCAGTGTAAATATGAGTGGGTTTGCTGGTATTACTCAGTGTGTGTCTTGTCACATGTATGTGGTGTTGGAGCAGCAGTTCCATGCAGTATTTACATGTGAGAGATGTCGGTGGGTTTTCATCTTGGAATCTGAGCTGCAGACTCTAAGGGGTGAACTTGCAGCACTGAGAGCATCGGCAAACAAGGGGGAGGAAAGGAGGCTCACAGAGCAACCACTGGCAGGGGCTAGTGGAGTGGGGGGAGGAGAAGGGGCAGTGGAGGCTAATGAGGGAGGAAGGTTTGTGACAGTCAAGAGGGGAAGTAGGGGACAGAAGAGTAGGGGGGCTGGTCCACAGTTTGTCCAAAACAGCAAATTCGCCGTTTTGGCTGAAGATGCTGGGGAGGAAAACTCCGAACTGGCGTGTATGGAGCAGGCTGACTCTCGGAGCACCCCGGGAGGCAGTGGCTCTAATACGGGTGGGGGGAGTGCAAGGAAGGAAAGGCAGGTTCTAGTTATAGGGGATTCAATTATTAGAAAGGTGGATAGGGTAATCTGTCGCAAGGCCCCTACATGCCGAACAGTCTGCTGCTTGCCTGGTGCTAGGGTTCGGCATGTGGTGGAACGAGTGGACAGATTATTGGGAGGGGCTGGGGAAGACCCAGCGGTCTTGGTACACATAGGTACCAATGACAAAGTTAGAGGAGGTGGTGAAGTCCTCAAAAATGATTTTAAAAGACTAGGTTCAAAGCTGAGGGCGAGGACTTCCAAGGTATATTACATGAGCCACGAGCAACGCTAAGGAGACAGCGGGAGCGTAGGGAGATTAATGCGTGGCTGAAAGATTGGTGTAGGGAGGAGGGTTTTGGGTTTTTGGAGAACTGGGCTGATTTTTCAGCCGGCTACAGGCTCTTTGCTAGGGATGGGCTGCACCTCAATGATGATGGAGCAGCTGTTTTGGGAGAGAAGATGGCTAGAGGGTTGGAGGAGATTTTAAACTAGGTGTGGGGGGGAAGGGTTCAGTAAAAGATTCAGTGGTAGACAGGTTAGATGAGATAGTGGGCAAAGAAAGGGAGAATGGGGGAGGAGATTTGGCTGGGGATACTGTTAAGGATAGGGAGGACCACATGTCATATGTTCAATATGGTGCCAGTATTAAATGTATGTTTACAAATGCAAGAAGTCTGACTGGTAAAATGGGAGAGCTGGAGCTGCTGGTGATGGAAGGAAAATATGATGTGATTGGTGTGGCCGAAACATGGCTGAATGAGTCGCATGACTGGGCAGTAAATATCAGTGGCTATACTTTGTTTCGGAGGGACAGAGGCAATAGAAAGGGAGGAGGGGTATGTCTGTATGTTAGGCAGGATTTAAAAGCTCATATAAAGGAGGAGGTTATGTTAGAAAATGAGGGGGCAGAAGTCGTATGGGTGGAGTTCTTCACCAATTGTAAAGAATCCAGCAAATTAATTGTAGGCGTATGCTATAGACCCCCTAATGTAAGTGAGGAGGAAAAGACAAAGCTCCTAATGCAAATAGAAAAGGCTGCTAGTTTAGGTAAAGTAATGATAATGGGGGATTTTAATTACCCAGATATTGACTGGAGCAACGGTACTGCTAGATCAGTTAATGGGAACAAGTTTATAAACTTATTGCACGACAATTTTTTAGCACAGGTTGTTGAGGAGCCTACCAGAAAAAATGCTATTCTTGATTTAGTGATCTCAAATGACCCAGAACTTATAGCAAATGTGCAAGTCATTGAACCCCTGGGTAATAGTGACCATAAGGTTATATCTTTTAATGTCTGGTGCAAAAAACAAAAATATACTGGGGCAACAAAAACCATGAATTTTGCAAAAGCTAATTTTAGTGCCTTGAGGGCTGCCCTACAGAGCATTGATTGGGGCATTAGGTTTAAACCCCTTCCGAATATTTAGGCGGAACCTCTTTTCTTCTAATCGGAATGGGTGACCTTGTGTCAGCTGGAAAGACCTACTGGTAAATAAAGCATTAGAGAGATTATTATATGATCCCCTTATGTATTTATACATAGTCATCATATCACCCCTTAAGCGCCTCTTCTCCAGCGTGAACATCCCCAATTTGGCCAGTCTTTCCTCATAGCTAAGATTTTCAATACCTTTTACCAGCTTAGTTGCCCTTCTCTGTACCCTCTCTAATACAATAATGTCCTGTTTGAGTGATGGAGACCAAAACTGTACGGCATATTCTAGATGGGGCATTACAAGTGCTCTATACAGTGGAAGAATGACCCCCTCCTCCCTTGACTCTATGCCCCTTTTAATACAGCTCAAGACCTTATTTGCCCTTGATGCTGCCGACTGGCATTGCTTGCTACAGCCAAGTTTATCATCTACAAGGACTCCAAGGTCCTTTTCCATAATGGATTTGCCTAATGCAGTCCCATTAAGGGTATAAGTGGCTTGGATATTTTTACATCCCAGGTGCATGACTTTACATTTATCAACATTGAATCTCATTTGCCACTTAGCTGCCCAGATTGCCAGTTTGTCAAAATCGTGTTGCAAGGATGGAATTAATTGGGCTGGATAATTTTGTGTCATCTGCAAACACTGATACATTACTTACAACACCCTCCCCTAAGTCATTAATGAACAAGTTAAATAAAAGTGGACCCAATACTGAGCCCTGGGGGACCCCACTAAGAACCTTACTCCAGGTAGAGAATGTCCCAACCACCCTCTGTACCCGATCCTGTAGCCAGTTTCCTATCCACGTGCAAACGACTTCATTAAGCCCAACAGACCTTAGTTTAGAAAGCAGTCGTTTGTGGGGCACAGTATCAAACGCTTTGGCAAAATCCAAATAGATCACATCTACTGCCCCCCCACTATCCAGAATCTTACTTACCACATCATAAAATGCAATCAAATTCGTCTGACAAGACCTATCCTTCATAAAGCCATGCTGATTGTTGCTCATAATGCCATTCATTAGGACAAAATTTTGAATGTGATCCCTTAACAAGCCTTCAAATAATTTGCCCGCCACAGATGTCAAGTTTACTGGAATATAATTGCCAGGCTGAGATTGTAATCCCTTTTTAAATATTGGAATAACATCAGCTTTTCTCCAATCCATAGGCACCATACCAGATCACAGTGAATCTGAGAAAATCAGAAATAAGGGCTGGTCTAAAACTGAACTAAGCTCTCTTAGAACCCGGGGGTGTATGCCATCAGGCCCTGGAGCCTTGTTTACATTAATTTGTATTAAAGCTTTTTGAATCATATCCTGCGTCAGCCACTGACTAGATTGAGCTGAACCATTTGTGCAGTTATTAAGTGAGCCTGTGAACCCAGACTCCTCTATTGTATACACTGAAGAAAAGAACTGATTTAACACATTTGCCTTATCCGTATCTGTTACAACCCTACTGGTACCATTATTTAATGGAGCAACACTCTCAACCTGCATCTTTTTACTATTAATATATTTAAAAAACTTTTTAGGGTTAGTTTTCACCTCCACCGCAATTAACACTTCATTTCTTTTCTTAGCCTTCCGGATTGCTGATTTACAACATTTATTACAGTGTTTATATTCATTAAATGCAGCTTCTGTCCCTACAGATTTATGGCTTTTAAATGCCTTTCTCTACTTTCCCATTAACTTCTTTACTTCTGTATTAAGCCACACAGGATGATTCTTAGAGCTTCTACGTTTAGTCCTTAAGGGAATAAATTGAGAACAGTAATGATTTAATAACATTTTAAAGGACAACCATTTCTGTTCTGTGTTTTTAGCTGAAAACCTAATGCCCCAATCAATGCTCTGTAGGGCAGCCCTCAAGGCACTAAAATTAGCTTTTCCAAAATTCATGGTTTTTGTTGCCCCAGTATATTTTTGTTTTTTGCACCAGACATTAAAAGATATAACATTATGGTCACTATTACCCAGGGGTTCAATGACTTGCACATTTGCTATAAGTTCATTTGAGATCACTAAATCAAGAATAGCATTTTTTCTGGTAGGCTCCTCAACAAACTGTGCTAAAAAATTGTTGTGCAATAAGTTTATAAACTTGTTCCCATTAACTGATCTAGCAGTACCGTTGCTCCAGTCAATATCTGGGTAATTAAAATCCCCCATTATCATTACTTTACCTAAACTAGCAGCCTTTTCTATTTGCATTAGGAGCTTTGTCTCTTCCTCCTCACTTACATTAGGGGGTCTATAGCATACTCCTACAATTAATTTGCTGGATTCTTTACAATTGGTGAAGAACTCCACCCATA
The DNA here is from genome assembly GCF_017654675.1 of Xenopus laevis. Classification (NCBI taxonomy): domain Eukaryota; kingdom Metazoa; phylum Chordata; class Amphibia; order Anura; family Pipidae; genus Xenopus; species Xenopus laevis. The sequence goes on along the minus strand of NC_054384.1, from coordinate 47,966,275 downwards.
TGACTTCTGCCCCCTCATTTTCTAACATAACCTCCTCCTTTATATGAGCTTTTAAATCCTGCCTAACATACAGACATACCTCCTTTTCTATTGCCTCTGTCCCTCCGAAACAAAGTATAGCTACTGATATTTACTGCCCAGTCATGCGACTCATTCAGCCATGTTTCGGCCACACCAATCACATCATATTTTCCTTCCAACACCAGCAGGTCCAGCTCTCCCATTTTACCAGTCAGACTTCTTGCATTTGTAAACATACATTTAATATTGGCACCATATTGAACATATGACATGTGGTCCTCCCTATCCTTAACAGTATCCCCAGCCAAATCTCCTCCCCTATTTTCCCTTTCTTTGCCCACTATCTCATCTAACCTGTCTACCACTGAATCTTTTACTGAACCCTCCCCCCCACACCTAGTTTAAAATCCCCTCCAACCCTCTAGCCATCTTCTCTCCCAAAACAACTGCCCCATCATCATTGAGGTGCAGCCCATCCCTAGCAAACCTGTCTACCACTGAATCTTTTACTGAACCCTCCCCCCCACACCTAGTTTAAAATCCCCTCCAACCCTCTAGCCATCTTCTCTCCCAAAACAACTGCCCCATCATCATTGAGGTGCAGCCCATCCCTAGCAAAGAGCCTGTAGCCGACTGAAAAATCAGCGCAGTTCTCCAAAAACCCAAAACCCTCCTCCCTACACCAATCTTTCAGCCACAAATTAATCTCCCTACGCTCCCGCTGTCTCCTTAGTGTTGCTCGTGGCTCAGGTAATATCTCTGAGAAAATTACCTTGGAAGTCCTCAGCTTTGCACCTAGTTTTTTTAAAATCATTTTTGAGGACTTCACCACCTCCTCTAACTTTGTCATTGGTACCTATGTGTACCAAGACCGCTGGGTCTTCCCCAGCCCCTCCCAATAATCTGTCCACTCGTTCCACCACATGCCGAACCCTAGCACCAGGCAAGCAGCAGACTGTTCGGCATGTAGGGGCCTTGCGACAGATTACCCTATCCACCTTTCTAATAATTGAATCCCCTATAACTAGAACCTGCCTTTCCTTCCTTGCACTCCCCCACCACCCTTATTAGAGCCACTGCCTCCCGGGGTGCTCCGAGAGTCAGCCTGCTCCATACATGCCAGTTCGGAGTTTTCCTCCCCAGCATCTTCAGCCAAAACTGCGAATTTGCGGTTTTGGACAAAATGTGGACCAGCCCCCCTACTCTTCTGTCCCCTACTTACCCTCTTGACTGTCACAAACCTTCCTTCCTCATTAGCCTCCACTGCCCCTTCTCCTCCCCCCACTCCACTAGCCCCTGCCAGTGGTTGCTCTGCGAGCCTCCTGTCATTCCCCTCGTTTGCCGATGCTCTCAGTGCTGCAAGTTCACCCCTTAGAGTCTGCAGCTCAGATTCCAAGATGAAAACCCAAGATGAAAACCCACCGACATCTCTCACATGTAAATACTGCATGGAACTGCTGCTCCAACACCACATACATGTGACAAGACACACACTGAGTAATACCAGCAAACCCACTAATATTAACACTGGGTACTTACAGTCTCCCAAATGTTATTCCTCACCAACACCTTTTCAGTTTTAAATGCCTTAAGGTTTTTGACGCTGCTTAACACTTAATTCACATGCAACACTAGCTTTGCAGCTCCCACATTCGCTTTGCCCTCACAAGTGTAAGGTTTCAACCAGAGCACACAAAGCCTGTTCAGAATTTACCTGATTAACCCCTCCCCCTTAATTAGAAGAAAGAGGGAAATGAGAAAAAAAAAATGCTATTTGCTACCAGCAGTAAATAAAAACCCAGCATGCACTAAATAAAAACCCAGCATGCACTAAATAAAAACCCAGCATGCACAGCAAACACCAACGCCTTAAGGTTTTTAACGCTGCTTAACACTTAATTCACATGCAACACTTAGATCACATGCAATACTTGCTTAGCAGCTCCCACACTCGCTTTGCCTTCGCAAGTTTAAGGTTTCACCCCAAAATCTTGTATATGCACCAGAATTTGGGACCTAATGCCGATGCCCAGTGCCCTACACAATTACAGAGCCTGAGGAGGAAGGGGGAATGTAAAGAGAGCAGTGACATCTAAGAATTGCTCAATGGAAAGTGAATGTAATTGACTGCCCCATCTCTATGCTTCAGGCTTAGAGGCGGGGCCGGTGATATTTTAACAGCTTAATAACATATATGGATGTTTTAATGAAAAAAATTATTTAGGTCCCATGGTTAGTTTGCAAAGGAATTTCATTATACAGCTTTTCATGCAGGATTGGATATGTGGAAAGGCCACCAAGGCCCGGGCCTAGGGCAGCAGGATTTTAGGGGGGCAGAATGCTGCCCAACCATATCCACATTGATTCAGAAACACTAGGGATGCACAGGAAATACAATAGTTTTATACATTTCTTGTGCATCAATCCCCATTGCTTCAGTCCTGATGAAAATCTGCTTGAATAAAAAAAGGGGGGGGGGGCGGGGAGACGAATGGCAGCGGGCCTAGGGGTGCCCGCTATGTAAATCCAGCCCCGTTTTCATGTGTAGGTGACAGGTCAGCTTTAAATCTGATGAGTATGTATTTTCTCACCAGACAGGTTTTAATTACCTTCATTAGTGGTTTCTGCATTTTCCCTTCGAGCACTTCCTATATTTGAAAATTCGTCACCAGAAGTTTACTTAGAGTTTGCTCTCTGTATACAGATGCCTTCCTTACAGGCAAAGGTAACCAAATGAAAGTTGTATCTTCAATATGCTTTACACTGTAGCTCTCTAAGTTCAGTTCAGAGACACCACTCCCCTCTAACAGAGAGGGCTATTTCAGCTAGATTATACCCTTTCATTTTCAGGTAAGGACAAACCATACACTTGAACTGGAATAATGCAATGAAACCTTTCTTCCTTTCTCTAATCTGACTACCCTCTTTACATACAGTAAAACTTGCTTTACATAATAGAACATTTTGTGGTAAATATACCTTTTCTCCATTGGAGTGGATTTCACAAAAGTGGGTTCTCTAAACTGCTACTTCATATGACATCTGTCATGTCACCTTTGTTTCTGACTATCACAACTATGAGTTAGGAAACTTGAGGCTGCTTGGGAAATCGTATCCCTTAGTGAGCAGGAGAGACATGCCGACACCGGTCTTCACTGGGGCCCTAGAACTTGGTTGGATCAGAAGTGTAGTACAGGCAAGGGTTAACCCGAATCATAGTCTTACTAACAGAAGGTGCCTTTAAATTTCAAATTTGGTGTAAAAGTGAATTCATGATACAGCTTGAATGCTGTAACACCATTGCGCAGCCATGAAAGATTACATGCATACATCAGAATGCAAGCTAATGCATATACAGAAGGTAAGAAGGGTATGTTGGTCCCCTGGTGCACCTTACACTGCTCAAGAGATATAGCATGTATTTGCCCTTCTCTTTTCAAATAGACTCATGTATTACAGTATGAGAGTCTACAAAAAAGCTCCTGAGCTTTGCTGTCAAAAAGCACCCAGAACTATAATGCTGTCCACATGAAATGCAGAAAAAAACAGAAGTAATTTTCTCGTCTAAGGGAGTGGCTTATAATTAATGTATCTTTTCCATAGGAGAAAATATCACCCGCTATAGTGCTCTAATGTATTTGCAAAAAGAAAAATAATTTACCCTGCCAAGTGCTTTTTCTTCAGGAAAAAAGAACCCCAAATTTCACAGTCTTTCCTCATAGTTTCTTCCATCCTTTTACCTGTCTAGCTGCATGTCTGTCCACTCACTCCAACTCAATATACTTCTTAAGAACTAAAGAAGATTTCCGATAGCGACAACCCTTTTCTATAGGTATGGTAAGGCCTCTCACATCTGATTATCATCCCATCAATATAAACGCCTAACTTTAATAACCCTTTCAAATGAAGTGAAAATCTTATGTTTTGCATGCTTTTGCTAGACACATATGTAAGGATCATTTTCATCGATAAATAAGTATATGTTCTAGATTAATTTGTTTTCATTGGGTTCAGATTAACTTAATTTAGCATTTAAGTAAAAGCAGATCACATTTTACGTCATATTAATGCAAAAATAAAATTTAAAAGGTTTCACAAACTTTCAAGCATCACTATAGCTTACCACATTGTAACTACAGCAGTTGCCATTTCCTTGGAATAGCCAGTGTTTGTGAAATAATATCATTATGGGGAAGATTTAGCAGTGTAAAATTAGAGCTCACCACAGAATAACCCCCCCACACGTGTATTATTCCTATGAGATATTTAGAAGCAAATTTATCAATGAGTTCACCATTTGATAAATATGCTTCTAAAAAAGATGAATAAAAAGTGCATGAGTTTTTCTGTGGTGAGCTCTAATTTCACACTTTGATAAATTTGCCCCTATATGTTGCCATGTTTCAAAAAACCTTTTGACAAATTAGTGTTTATCTTCTGTTTCTTTTTAGTAAACAAACATAAACCATGGATAGAAACCGCTTACCATGGTATTGTGACAGAAAATGATAATGCTGTTTTGTTGGACCCTCCACTAATTGCATTGGATAAAGACTCTCCTCTCCAATATGCAGGTATGTAAAGCATCCTTAATTTCAATAACGGTGATTAATGTTGCTGTTTGAAAATTTCTTTGTAAAGATATGCTATATACACTGCTAAATTAGTGTTTCCACTCTCCCAAGCCAGTTTGGTTTTCAGAGTTTCCCAGTGATTTTAACATATAGAAATAGGGTTCCACACATTCAGATTAAATAAAGTAGTAAAAGAACAAATCTGACAATGTTCTGGTCATGACAGCAATCATGCGAAAGTTGATGTTCGACGAATAGTAGTGACAGTCACCCATTGATATCGTCATGCAATACATTGAGATATTGTTAGCCAACAAATCTTCTAACCTGTCCAATCAGGGTCGGACTGGGGGGCCCGGGGCCCACCGGGACCGCTGTCCAGGGCCCCCCTCTGGCCCCCGCTACCTACTTTGAGCCGAAGCGCCGATCAGCATACTCCGTCAGGCGGCGCATCGCGCATGCGCAAAAATCACTAAGCGCGCATGGGCAAATGGCGCTAGGCGCGGGTGCGCAAATGGCGCTACGATGCGCCGAAATAGTTTTTCCCCGAAAAACTGTTTGGGAGAGGGGGTCTGGCCCGGCGGGGGCCCACTAGGGTCGGGGCCCACTGGGTATTTTCCCGGTGTCCCGCCGGGCCAGTCCGACACTGTGTCCAATTGACAAAACGACCGATCACATGGTCAAAAAAATGTTGGGACGGGGGGCGGAGCTAACCGCCATGCTGATCGGTCGCACTATCTGAGCGCTCCGTGTAGCGAAGCCATACCGCGGTGAATTGCGGGGCCTCCTGTCTTTCAAACATCGCCACAAATCTTCAGCGACCCCAGAGGACCCTGCAGATAGCAACATGTCCAGTGCTAAGCAACGTGGGTCACAGAGAGACTTTTTCAAACGCCAAGCACCTGGCCCGGATAAAAACCAAGATGGCGCTGGCTCCCCTTCTAGTAGTCCGGAACAGAAAAAGGCTACTTCTCATGCCTCATGCCTGAAAAAGCAGGACCTGGACACAGGTTTGGAATCTTTATTTACCAAATTATCAGCTACGTTTCATACTGAGCTCAAGTCAGCAGTTACTGATCTTACCAAAGAAATTACTTCATTGGGTTCACGTATTGACACACTAGAAGGGAAGCATGACACGATGGTGCAGGCCCATGACGCACTTCAGGAGCAAGTACACTCCTTACAACGTAATGTTACAGCGCTTAATCTTCACATAGAAGATCTAGACAACAGATCAAGGCGTAATAATGTTCGCCTTAGGAATGTACCAGAATCTGCTACAGACCTGCACAAAGTTTTTGACTTACTGTTCTCTAAACTGCTACCAGAATATAGCCCAGATTTACTTATTCTCGACAGGGTGCACAGGGCCCTTCGCCCTAAGCCACAACAAGGCGAACCCCCACGAGATGTTATCGCCAGACTTCATTACTTTGAAACAAAGGAGGATTTGCTTGCTTCTGCTAGAAAACACCCAGCAGTAGAACTGGAAGGGGAGACGCTCCATTTATTCCCAGATGTAGCACCGTCTACATTGCAGAAACGCCGCGAGCTTCGTCCTATTACCCTGCTACTGCAACAGTCAGGGCTCAAATATAGATGGGGATTCCCTTTTCGCCTTACCGTATTGAAAAACGGATCGCTCTTTTCAATAACAGATCCTGTTGAAGGCCCATCGCTATTGACTCGGCTTGGTCTCGCTGATACAGAACTTTCTTCTCCTGTGAAGAAAAATTTTCCTCCAACACTGCATCCTATTTGGGAAACGAAACAGCTGAGAAGTTCCTGAACTGGCTCATTTCTTGATTGTGCTACTCGACAACCACAGTCGCAGCAATCCCCAGAAATGGCTTATTTGAAATCGACATCAGGAATACATAGTTTTTCCACCTTGCTTTACTAGCACTGTGTGGCCCACTACATGTTAATCTCGGAATGTGAATATTGGTTCACCTTACTGGAAGTTCTATCTTTGTTCATATATACCGGTTGGCTGGCTTTTTTCTCCCCCCTACACGACCATGGATCGCTGCAGCGAAGCCACACAGCGAGGTCTATGGTCTACTTGAGGATCAGGTATCCTCAGGCACTGTTGATACTTTTATCACGATTTTTCTTCTTTTTTCTTGTTTTTCTTTTTTCTCCTTTTTTTTCTTTTTTTGACAATTTGAAATTTTTTATTCTTGTTTTTATTGCTGTTACAATGAAACCGACGCTCAGGGACAATTTCTATGAGACATTAACTGTACCTGTATTCCCGATTTGGCTAATAGTTTTAGCTGCACTTCTTCAAACTTTTTCGTTTACTGTTCAGCATCCTGTTCCTAGAGATCTTGAAGCTATACGTACTATGATTGACTTCAATGATTGGTTCAAGCATGGCCTATTTTACGCCTTACACTCATATGGTTATCATGAGCATATGGCTGACCAGCTATTGGCGATAAAGCTAATAACTCATACTGCAGTTTGTAAGTTTTTACCGGGTTTTCCCGAACATTATGTATACTGTGACACTGAGATTTTGCCTTTTCATGTTGACTTTGAAGTTTGTCTCAAACACTGCTTAAGCGTTAATGATGTTTGGGTGATTTTCACTATGATTGTTACGATTGTTTACATAGGCCTGAATATCTGGTGTTTAAGATGGCTATAACTATCCTTTCGCATAATGTTAAAGGCCTTAATTCCCCTACAAAACGAAAAATGGCAGCTCAATACTATTTGCGCCATAAAGCTGACATAATAGGACTCCAAGAAACGCACTGGCAACACTCGGGACTTTCTCCCTATTTACACAAATCTTATTCTCAAATTTATGCAACATCTTATGCTGAAAAAAAGAGAGGTGTTGCCATTGCTTTTCGATCTCATTTAGCATTCATACCCTACAAGTCTATAATGGACCCAGAGAGTAGATATATATTATTACAAGGGACAGTACTGGGCTTTGACATCACGATAGTTAATGTATATGCGCCTTTCTCTGGCTTATTGACATTTTACTCCAAGGTTTTCAAGCTGTTACAACAGCACGCCAAAGGGATGGTAGTCTTACTGGGTGACTTTAATTTAGTAATGAACCCCACTATAGATCGTAAGGGACTACTTGCCAATACGTCAGCGGCCTCCCCAAAATTTTTGAAACGAATGTTGATTGAGGATTCGTTAATTGATACTTGGAGACACCTTCACCCAGATCAAACAGACTATACCTTTTATTCTCCTGTACACCACTCCTATTCACGAATCGATTACATTTTCCTATCTCAAGGTTACTTACCTCATCTAACTGCGGCAGAAATAGACCCAATATTTTGGTCAGATCACGCTTCTATAACCATTTCGATTCGGCTGCCCTCTACTTTACCAGGCAGGCCCTCTTGGCGTCTAAACGACTCTTTGTTGGCTAATTCCATGATACGAGATCAGATATCACAATCTATTGAGAATTATTGGAAAGAGAATCTTGATGACGAATTATCAATGGGCACGCTATGGGCTGCACATAAATGCACCATCCGGGGGGAAATAATAAGACTTGCTACCCAGAATAAAAAAATGGTTACTGATCAGATATCCGCATTAGAATCCACAATACAACAACTGGACGCCTTGCATAAACAAAATCCATCCTCTGCAATTCATTTACAGCTATCAGAAGCCAGACACCAGTTAAATACACTGACACAAGGTAAAGCTGCTAAACAACTTAAATGGTTTCAGCAAAAACTGTTCCAAATTAAAGATAAACCTGACAAATTTCTGGCCAAAAAACTTAAACTTGAAAAAGGCTTTAAGCCTATTCATTCTATCCAGTCAGATACAGGAGAGGTGGTTCATAACCCCCTAGAAATAATAAAGGTCTTTCAGAAATTCTACACCAAATTATATGAGATACCCATTCCCGACCACACAATTAATAAAGAGGTATTATTCTCGGATGTAACCCTCCCTAAACTTACAATGGAAGAGCAGTCTACCTTGAACTCCCCTATTACTGCCTTAGAAATTGAAGAGTCCTTGAAATCTTTAAAAAACTCGTCTAGCCCAGGCCCAGACGGTTTTTCGGCTCGGTATTACAAATCATTCAAAGCTCTCCTTCTACCACACTTAATTGTATTGTTTAATGATATGCTCCAAGGGCATTCAATTCCCCCAGAACTGGTACATGCCAACCTTTCATTGATTCCTAAACCTGGGAAAGACCATTCATCAGTCCAGAACTACCGTCCTATATCTGTGATTAATGTAGATATTAAGTTGTTTTCCAAGATATTAGCCACGCGTTTAAACCAATATTTACCAAGTTTGATACACCCAGATCAGACAGGCTTTATTCCTGGCCGACAAACAACTGATAGCATTCGTAAGTTAATCAACATAATAGCAGATGCGAATACTTCCCATTCTCAATTATTAGTATTGATGTTGGACATACAAAAGGCTTTTGATAGCGTGACTTGGCCATATCTTTTCCATATTCTCCCTAAATTTAACATTTCTGGTCCCTTTTTGGAGGCTCTTAGAGTACTCTATCAACACCCTATAGCATACATTAAATTTTTGAACCGTCAAACTTTACAAGTACCAATTCACAGGGGGACTCGTCAGGGGTGTCCTTTATCCCCTTTACTTTTTGCTTTAGCAATGGAACCATTAGCCCATCTTATCCGCAATGATGTAAACATTACAGGATATGTCAAAAATAATCAACCCCACAAGCTGAATCTTTATGCGGATGACCTATGTTTAACTTTAACCAAACCCCTGACGAGTCTCCCTAACTTATTCTCACTCTTAGATACTTTTGCCAAGATCTCAGGCCTCCGGGTTAATGTTTCAAAAACAGAAGCCCTACCGATTAATATCTCAAAACCTCACCTGAAATTATTGGAGCTGAACTTTCCATTTCACTGGCGAACTACTACGGTTGACTATCTTGGGGTTAAAATTACGAAAACATATCAAACGTTATATTCACTTAATTTCCCTACAATGTATAAAAAATTACAACGTTTCTTAACAGATTGGAATGCTTTGCATATCTCATGGTTTGGACGCATAACCGCGGTGCGCATGATTGTCCTCCCTAAGATACTATATTTATTTAGAGCCCTTCCTATTGCTGTAAAGTCCCAGGATCTTATGTTGCTACAGAAGCAAATATGGCAATTTATATGGCAACATAAATACCATAGAATTAATAGAAATGTATTGTATCGCTCACGACTGCAAGGCGGTCTTAAGGTCCCCTACATAAGAAATTATTACTGGGCAGCTAGAATCGCACAAATAATACAGTGGCATAATGACTCAGGAATGCTCAGATGGGTAGAATTTGAGAATGATTCAATTTATCCCTTGCAAGTTAGAGCACTACTGTGGTTAACTACGAACAATATACAAAAATACCCTATTACTAACCCCATTGTTAAATTTCATATGCAACTTTGGAAATTGCTTAAACCGAGATTGTTACCAGTGGCTACTAATAGTTACATGCAAGCTCTGGTAGGAAATCCAGATTTCCCCCCAGGGATGGTTCATAGCGATTTTCAATGGTGGGCCTCTCAAAATTTCAATAAATTATATGATCTATTGTCCCTGCATGGGTTTAGAACTTGGAACTCATTAAAAGAGTCGCTCACAATCCACCCACGAGAGTTTTTACGTTATTCTCAACTTTCCCACTTTTATTTCTCACAACTACAAAAGAAACCTACATTAACTGGATCCTTATTTGAAAATCTCTGTAGAAATGCCCTACGAGCTAAAGGTCATATTTCCACTATATACTCCATATTAATTGAGGCTCCACCTTCCTCTTTACCTATGTATATGAAAGCTTGGGACAGGGATTTCAACCTATTATGGACTACAGAGGATTGGTCCAAAGTAATGGAATTCTCTCATAAATTTTCTCCCAATGTTGCCATACGGGAAATGGCTTACAAAGTAATTTCAAGATGGTATTACACACCAATGCGTAAACACAATTTTTCTCCTTCCTCTTCTCCTTTGTGCTTTAGAGGCTGTGGAGCACTAGGTGATTATAAACATTCGTGGTGGTCCTGCCCAGTAGTAGAGCAATTTTGGAATAGGGTAGTCCAAATTGCAGGTGACTTAACTGATTCCCCTATTACACGAACCCCTGAACATCTTTTACTGAATCACCCTAATCCAGATTTTAATAAAGTTACCAATGCTTTGCTATTTCAGATATGGGCAGCGGCGCGCTGGGTTGTTGCACTTAACTGGGTTTCCCCTACGCTTTCAATAACTCAATTCATTTCTAGACTCAACTACATTCAGGAAATGCATTTATTAACAGCCATTGCAGATAACAAAAAAGAAGTTTTTGACGATATATGGCAACCTTGGGAGAACTTTAAGAAATCCTCTGGTTTTTTGCTTTTGTTTCCTTAACTTAATTTCTTCCCACGAGTAATTCTACTTTTTCAGAGTCATTGAGAATACAACCTGTCATAACACACCGGTCTCCCAGTTAGGGAAAACTTAGCAATTTGAGAGCCACCCGTTTATTCTCTTTGTAGTCGCGCTATTGCCTACCCTGCCCTATTTAACTATGCAGGTTTCCTTACTCTTCCCCCCCCTCTTTTTTTTTTTTTTTTTTTTTTTTTTTTTATTATTTTACTATTGGTTTTGGTTTATATTCTTTGCCTTTTCCTGTTGTTTAAGTGAAGTTGTAATACTTACCTTATGCTTTTGCAAGTTCATATTGTTGTAATGTCTTTCAATGTCTATTACATATGAAGCACCAAATGTGAAAAATGACGCAATGACAAGATTGTACTGTTACCATTTTGTTCACGAAATAAAAAAAGATATGTTAAAAAAAAAAAAAAATGTTGGGACGACCAATACACATTCCGAAAATCGTACGAACCCTCGATTAGTAATACTTTAGCTTTGTGTTTATGGCCAGTTTAAATCCTGTGTGGCTTGAAGTTGATCTCTAATGGTGAAAACTTAGTGTTGGTTCACTGTCTGGGAATGACCATGGGGTGATCAGGAAAACCACAATCTCAGCAGTGAAAGACTGTTATATATTTGTGCTGTCGTGTGACGTAAAGTCCACTGTTCATGTGTTTATGAGTGGAATAATTTGAAGGTATAATCCTTTTTTGGCATTTTGTGTCCCTGTTTATTCTCTGCATAATGAACTTACTTACCTACCATTACAGCACACTTGTTGGACATTTGTCTTTTTTCAACCCAAATTAACAACTCTATTGCCCTATTGGTCCTATTGTACAAAAGACAATTACAAAAAAGCTGATCAAATCAATGAATTTTATAAAGTATTAACATATTACTGTGTTAGGGCAATGATACATGCAGTGTTATGCAGGTAAACACTCATGATACCTTTTAAAACTTACACATGGTAAGCAGACACAGCAGGCAGAATTTCATGTGGGGGGCCACACAAGGGGGTCGCCAGTTGGACAGCACTGACCTTCACGTTTATCGGGTACAAGGAGGCCAATAAATAATACAAAAAAAAAAAAAATCAGACAAGCTAAAATCAGTTTTCAGTAAGGATATTGCAGCAAGCAGTAAAAAGAATCCAAAAATTCACAAAAATAATATAAATGCACATTATACACTAAATGGCAGTGTGTTGGGAGTTTCCTTAACTCTAGGGGTTTTTGTGGATAACAAGTTGTTTAAATTCTGAGCCGTGTCATTCTATGGCCACTAAAGCAAATAAAGTACTGTCCTGCATAAAAAAGGGCATAAACTCAAGGAGTAAAAACATAACTTTGCCTCTTTATGGGTCCCTGGTAAGGCCTCACCTGGAGTATGTGGTTCAGTTTGGGCTCCAATGTTTAAGAGGGATATAAATAAGCTGGAGAGAGTGCAGAGACACGCAGCTAAACTGGTTTGAGGGATGGAGCCCTGCTGGATGATGCTGTGATGGCTTTTAAGAGGAGCTTGGATGATTTCTTGGACAAGCATAATATCCAAGGCTATTGTGATATGAAATTCTATAGTTAATGTATGAGTATATTTAGTTTATGTGAGTGTATGGAGGGGTCAGTGTGTGTATGTATGTATGCTGGGTTTCATTTGGATGGGTTGAACTTGGTGGACTTTGGTCTTTTTTAAACCCGATCTAACTGTAATTCTGAGGTTACTTGTAATATTCTCATATTTTAAAATAGGGAGTCAATTATTTGTGTGACATGTGACAAATGAACTCGCCGAGCACTGATTGCAACTGTAAAATGATTTGTTTTCACACCTAAAGCTGGTAATGGAGCTCTGTGGGCAAATGGGAAGATGGGGGAAGTTGAGAGAGCAGTGACTGGCCTAGGGTTGTGGGCACTCAAGACTAGCACCACTAGGCACATGTCTCTTCTGCTTACCTTTAGTTAGTAGAAAAATTGCTAGCACACAGATTGCCTTTAAAGACCTACAGTCAGACCACTCAGTCACACTGTTTGCTGGGGGACTTAATTTTAATTGCACTACATACTGCACAGCACGAAGGTACTATGTGCTTGGCAGTCAGAGCATTTTCCTGCCAGTACATAGCAGACCTCCTCAGTCTATAGATCATCTCTTTAATTGTAAATTTACTGTATCAAAGAATGAACAATAGAGTGACCTATATTGAAAAGGGAGAGGTAACTCTGCCCATTACCTAGTTAGTAGTCATATGGAGGGGAGGGTTCCCCTATTTAGTATCCAAGTGTCCCATATTCTGTGGGTAATTCTATCTGACTGTTTAGCTGATATTTAAGTAACTCGTTAGCAAGTAAATATTTGATCTTGTCCATAACTTTTATGATGAAGAGAAGGTACATTACATATGTGTTATGTAAGCCGCTGTGCTGAATTATTTAGGCATTCTAATTTGTATCCCAGGAGCATAACCTTGCTTCTTATAGAAACGTTTCAAGAAAATGGAGGCTACTTTTGTTCATAGCTCTTTGGCAACTGTGCACTCCCACCATATATGCCAAGTTGTTCCATTCGTGGGGCAGTTCCTAAAACAGAGAGGTGAGGTAGCTGTATATGGTGGATCCGTTCTGGTACATAGTAGGCTCTGTGGAATAACTTAAGTGAGGTTTCCACGATAGCCACATGTAGCTTCAAGATCATTTGTGAGCATTTGAGACAGGTTTCTTGTGACAGTGTCATTCCAAGATCCTGTTCCTAGTCAATCATATAAAACTGCGTGGTTTAGGTTGTTGTATATTGTGGACAATGTTTTTGGACCCATTGGGAAGAGTTCACAGAGACCTTCCATAAATGTCCGTGACATGTTGTCTTTTCTCCACAAATGGTGAGCAAAGTGGGCTAGCTGTATTGCCCGGTAATTTTCATAATGGGTGAAATTTTTGTTTGACCGCTGGTAATTGCAATGGCCTTGATCCATCCATGAGCTGGTGTACGAACATGATCCCTTGGTTGCTCCATTTACCTGATTGGCCTGGGGGGAATAGGGGTTTCCCATGTATTGAGATCATCACAGATGATCTCGATGCTAGGCAATATTTATATTTCAAAGTGTTCCATAACTGGAGCATGTGGTAGGTTAGTGAGGCGGTGAGTTTGTAGGGCTTTTATGTCCATTGTCGGGTTCCATAGAAGGCTTGATAGCGAGACTGGATGTACAAGGCTCGATTCTATGTCCACCCAGAGGGGGGCTAGAGTTCCCCCATGTATTGGTGAGATTTCGGTGCATCTTGCCGCTCTATAATATTGTTGTAGGTTTGGTACTCTCCGTCTGCCTTTTGTTTTATGAAGGAAAATAATTTTTTTGGTAAATTCTTGGTCACTTATTGTCCCATATGAAAGACATAATTATTAGTTGGAAGTTTAATAGGTATTTTCGTAGGATGGCAAAGGGAGTCCTAAAGTAATAAAGCATTCCTGGAGCTCCTGTGTTAGTAACATAGTAACAAAGTTACATTGTAAGTAAGGTTGAAAAAAGACACATGTCCATCGGGTTCAACCTTTTTTTTTTTTTCTGAAGCCTCTCCAATTTGCATCAGAGAGGGAAAAATTCCTTCCTGACTCCAAAATGGCAATCGGACTAGTCCCTGGATCAACTTGTACTATGCGCTATTTCCCATAACCCTGTATTCCCTCACTTGCTAAAAAGCTATCCAAGACCTACTGGTAGAGATATTATTATATGATCCCCTTATATATTTATACATAGTTATCATATCACCCCTTAAGCGCCTCTTCTCCAGCGTGAACAACCCCAATTTGGCCAGTCTTTCCTCATAGCTAAGATTTTCAATACCTTTACCAGCTTAGTTGCCCTTCTCTGTACCCTCTCTAATACAATAATGTCCTGTTTGAGTGATGGAGACCAAAACTGTACGGCATATTCTAGATGGGGCCTTACAAGTGCTCTATACAGTGGAAGAATGACCCCCTCCTCCCTTGACTCTATGCCCCTTTTAATACAGCTCAAGACCTTATTTGCCCTTGATGCTGCCGACTGGCATTGCTTGCTACAGCCAAGTTTATCATCTACAAGGACTCCAAGGTCCTTTTCCATAATGGATTTGCCTAGTGCAGTCCCACTAAGGGTATAAGTGGCTTGGATATTTTTACATCCCAGGTGCATGACCTTACATTTATCAACATTGAATCTCATTTGCCACTTAGCTGCCCAGATTGCAAGTTTGTCAAAATCATGTTGCAAGGATGCCACATCCTGGATGGAATTAATTGGGCTGGATAATTTTGTGTCATCTGCAAACACTGATACATTACTTACAACACCCTCCCCTAAGTCATTAATGAACAAGTTAAATAAAAGTGGACCCAATACTGAGCCCTGGGGGACCCCACTAAGAACCTTACTCCAAGTAGAGCATGTCCCATTAACAACCACCCTCTGTACCCGATCCTGTAGCCAGTTTCCTATCCATGTGCAAACGACTTCATTAAGCCCAACAGACCTTAGTTTAGAAAGCAGTCGTTTGTGGGGCACAGTATCAAACGCTTTGGCAAAATCCAAATAGATACACATCTACTGCCCCCCCCCCACTATCCAGAATCTTACTTACCACATCATAAAATGCAATCAAATTAGTCTGACATGACCTATCCTTCATAAAGCCATGCTGATTGTTGCTCATAATGCCATTCATTAGGATAAAATTTTGAATGTGATCCCTTAACAAGCCTTCAAATAAATTGCCCACCACAGATGTCAATCTTACTGGCCTATAATTGCCAGGCTGAGATTGTAATCCCTTTTTAAATATTGGAATAACATCAGCTTTTCTCCAATCCATAGGCACCATACCAGATCACAGTGAATCTGAGAAAATCAGAAATAAGGACTGGTCTAAAACTGAACTAAGCTCTCATAGAACCCGGTGGTGTATGCCATCAGGCCCTGGAGCCTTGTTTACATTAATTTGTATGAAAGCTTTTTGAATCATATCCTGAGTCAGCCACTGACTAGATTGAGCTGAACCATTCGTGCAGTTATAAAGTGAGCCTGTGAACCCAGACTCCTCTATTGTATACACTGAAGAAAAGAACTGATTTAACACATTTGCCTTTTCTGTATCTGTTACGACCATACTGGTACCATTATTTAATGGAGCAACACTCTCAACCTGCATCGTTTTACTATTAATATATTTAAAAAACTTTTTAGGGTTAGTTTTCACCTCCACCGCAATTAACAATCATTTCTTTTCTTAGCCTTCCGGATTGCTGATTTACAACATTTATTACAGTGTTTATATTCATTAAATGCAGCTTCTGTCCCTACAGATTTGTAGTTTTTAAATGCCTTTTTCTTCTTTCCCATTAACTTCTTTACTTCTGTATTAAGCCACACAGGATAATTCTTAGAACTTCTACGTTTAGTCCTTAAGGGAATAAATTGAGAACAGTAATGATTTAATATCATTTTAAAGGAAAACCATTTCTGTCCTGTGTTTTTAGCTGAAAACTTATTGCTCCAATCAATGCTCTTTAGGGCAGCCCTCAGGGCACTAAAATTAGCTTTTCCAAAATTCATGTTTTTTGTTGCCCCAGTATATTTTTGTTTTTTGCACCAGACATTAAAAGATATAACATTATGGTCACTATTACCCAGGGGTTCAATGACTTGCACATTTGCTATAAGTTCTGGGTCATT
The DNA here is from genome assembly GCF_017654675.1 of Xenopus laevis. Lineage (NCBI taxonomy): Eukaryota > Metazoa > Chordata > Amphibia > Anura > Pipidae > Xenopus > Xenopus laevis. The sequence goes on along the minus strand of NC_054384.1, from coordinate 47,949,523 downwards.
TGAGATCACTAAATCAAGAATAGCATTTTTTCTGGTAGGCTCCTCAACAACCTGTGCAAAAAAATTGTCGTGCAATAAGTTTATAAACTTGTTCCCATTAACTGATCTAGCAGTACCGTTGCTCCAGTCAATATCTGGGTAATTAAAATCCCCCATTATCATTACTTTACCTAAACTAGCAGCCTTTTCTATTTGCATTAGGAGCTTTGTCTCTTCCTCCTCACATTAGGGGGTCTATAGCATACGCCTACAATTAATTTGCTGGATTCTTTACAATTGGTGAAGAACTCCACCCATACGGCTTCTGCCCCCTCATTTTCTAACATAACCTCCTCCTTTATATGAGCTTTTAAATCCTGCCTAACATACAGACATACCCCTCCTCCTTTTCTATTGCCTCTGTCCCTCCGAAACAAAGTATAGCCACTGATATTTACTGCCCAGTCATGCGACTCATTCAGCCATGTTTCGCCACACCAATCACATCATATTTTCCTTCCAACACCAGCAGCTCCAGCTCTCCCATTTTACCAGTCAGACTTCTTGCATTTGTAAACATACATTTAATACTGGTACCATATTGAACATATGACATGTGGTCCTCCCTATCCTTAACAGTACCCCCAGCCAAATCTCTTCCCCCATTTTCCCTTTCTTTGCCCACTATCTCATCTAACCTGTCTTCCACTGAATCTTTTACTGAACCCTCCCCCCCACACCTAGTTTAAAATCTCCTCCAACCCTCTAGCCATCTTCTCTCCCAAAACAGCTGCTCCATCATCATTGAGGTGCAGCCCATCCCTAGCAAAGAGCCTGTAGCCGACTGAAAAATCAGCCCAGTTCTCCAAAAACCCAAAACCCTCCTCCCTACACCAATCTTTCAGCCACGCATTAATCTCCCTACGCTCCCGCTGTCTCCTTAGCGTTGCTCGTGGCTCAGGTAATATCTCTGAGAAAATTACCTTGGAAGTCCTCACCCTCGGCTTTGCACCAAGTTTTTTAAAATCATTTTTGAGGACTTCACCACCTCCTCTAACTTTGTCATTGGTACCTTTGTGTACCAAGACCGCTGGGTCTTCCCCAGCCCCTCCCAATAGTCTGTCCACTCGTTCCACCACATGCCGCACCCTAGCACCAGGCAAGCAGCAGACTGTTCGGCATGTAGGGGCCTTGCGACAGCTTACCCTGTCCACCTTTCTAATAATTGAATCCCCTATAACTAGAACCTGCCTTTCCTTCCTTGCACTCCCCCCACCACCCGTATTAGAGCCACTGCCTCCGGGGGTGCTCCGAGAGTCAGCCTGCTCCATACACGCCAGTTCGGAGTTTTCCTCCCCAGCATCTTCAGCCAAAACGGCGAATTTGCTGTTTTGGACAAACTGTGGACCAGCCCCCCTACCCTTCTGTCCCCTACTTCCCCCTCTTGACTGTCACAAACCTAGTAGGTTTAGTAGGTCTTTTTGTAGGATGGCAATGGGAGTCCTAAAGTAATAAAGCATTCCTGGAGCTACTGTGTTACATTTATACATAGTGTTTAACGTAGGAGTAAGGCGAATGCCTAAATACAATATATATTTTTACCTTATTTGAAATTGAGCTCAATTAGCTTAGTAACATGTCTCAGGATTCAACAGGTCATAAATTCTCTCTAAAGGTTAGTTCACATGAGGAGATTTGGGGAGATTTCGTCGCCTGGCAACTAATCCCTCGTCTTCTAGGAGACAATCTCCCTGAACTGCCTCAGCGTGTCTTCCCATAGGCTATAAAGAAAAGTTGCCTGCGCTAAAGCACACGTGGCACTGCATTTTCCGAATGCGACACTTCATTATAGCCTATGGGAAAACACGCTGAGGCAGTTCACGGAGATTGATGCTCAGAAGACGAGGCAACAAAATCTCCCTGAATCTCCTCGTGTGAACTAACCCTTATCTTGGTTTAGCTTGAGTCCTGACACCCATGTAAACTCCTGAGTCTACTTGCGTAAATTAGGTAGTGTGGTTAGTGGTTGTGTGACGGTAAGCAGTAGGTCATCTGATCTTGTGTTCCGTCCCAGCAATTGTGTATTCTCTAATGTTTGGATCTTCCCTGATCACTATAGCCAGTGGCTCCATTGCTAAGGGGACATGGGCATCCCTGTCTTTTTAAATTTCTATGGTTTACTGTGCAGCTGTGGGAAGTAGTATGTAGAGTATTGTAGTGAAGGGTTCCCCTATCCCTAATGAATGCAATACTGTTTTGAGATATTCCAAATTAAGGGAATCAAATGCTATTTAAATATCCAAAGCTAAGATTCTCAGCTGTGTTTTGGTAGTGTTGGCCTGATGTATGATATTGAGGACCTTTCTCACAGTGTCTCCTGCTTGTCTAAGGGGTATGAACCCTACTTGACCCTTGAAAATTATGTTATTTAGGAGTGAAGATAGTCTCCAGGCTAGAATGGTAGTTAAAATTTAAGATCTATGTTTAGTAAAGAGGTGGGATGGTAATGTTTTGGGTGTAAGGGATCCTTGTTTGGCTTGTGGTATTAGGGTGATATGCAGGGCCGCCATCAGGGGGGGACAGGGGGGACAAGCGTACCGGGCCCGGGCATGAAGGGGGGCCCGGCAGCGCTGCATTTTTTGAAGATCCGGGCCCCCCTTACGAGCGCCCGAGCCGTACGTCTTGCCTCTTGCGTGCCGAATGCGGAAGTGCCGAAAAGCCGAAGCCGATGCGCCGAAAAGACCCGAAGTCACGGAAAAACCCGAAGTCACGAAGCGCCGAAAAGACCCGAAGTCACGAAAACAGCCGAAGTCCTGAAGCAGCGCAAAGACCCGAAGTCACGAAAACAGCCGAAATTGAAGTCCTGAAGCGGCGAAAAGACCCGAAGTCACGAAAGGAGGCGAAGTTGAAGTCCTGAAGCCATGAGTTCAATCCTACTGAACACCAGTTTGTGTTTTTTTTTTTTTTTAATCCCCTGGCCACCAATGTATTATTTTAATATTCTATAGGCCCCTGCCACTAATCTTTTTTTTAAAACTTTTTTTTTGGGGCCCCAATTTTTTTTTTAACTCGTAAGGGGCCCCTTGCCACCATTGTTTTTTTTGTTTGTTTTTTTTAAAAAAAATTAATTTTCTTTTTGGTGGCCCCAAATTTTTTTAACTTGTAAGGGGGCCCCTGCCACCAGTTTTTTTTTTTTTTTTCAAAAAATTTTTTTTTTTTTTTCAAATTTTTTTTTGGGGCCCCAATTTGTTTTTAACTTATAAGGGGGCCCCTGCCACCAGTGTTTGTTTATTTTTTAGTTTTTTTTACATTTTTTTTTGTTGGGGCCCCAAGTTTTTTTTTAACTTATAAGGGGGCCCCTGCCACCAATGTTTTAAAAAAAAAAAAAAAAAATTTAATTTTTTTGTTTTTGGGGCCCCAATTTTTTATAAGGGGGCCCTGACCATCAATAGCTTTTTACAACTTGTGTGTGGGGGGGTTACTTTTTTAGCGCTGATGTCTGTGTGGTCTTTTAACTGCGATGTGGAGTGGGCGGGATATGGGGTGGAGCTTGGTCGTCAGTGTGGGCGTGGCCCAGGGGGCCCCAAAAATTTTGTTGTACGGGGCCCCGTGATTTCTAATGGCGGCCCTGGTGATATGTGCTGCTAGTAGCTCTTTGAGGATGTGCTCATCTGTGGTTATATAATCAAATACGGATTTCAGATGTGGTATAAGTGTTTCTGAATGTTTGCCCTAATATATCTGATATATCTACATTTAGTTTATCAAGTTCATATTGTGATAATGGAGGTAATGGGAGTTTGGACACAAAGTTCTGTAATTTGCGACTAGCTGCTTTTTGCATGTAAAGTTTTCTATAGAACTTCAGGAATGTGTCTCTGATCTCCTTCGCTTTAGAAGTGATAGTGCCCTGAGGTGTCTTTATGCAAGTGATTTTTTGATTTGTTTGCGATTTAGCCTTCAGGAGTTTTGCTAAGAATGTGTCTGGCTTATTGCAGTATTTATAATATTTACTATATAAAGGTCCCCATAGATGCAAAGATTTCTCTTGCCAAACGACTGATTTTAGCAAAGTCCGACCAGTCCTTCACAATTATCGTCCGGTTAGTGGGATTCGAACGATCGAATATCTTGCGAATTTTCGGCTGACATCTGTCAGGAAATTGATCGGCTAGGTTAAAAAAATCTTTGTCGGTCCCAGTGCAATCTATCTATGTTTGCAGGGCCAAGCAGGCAGCTACCCTTTGTTTTCCTGGCAAATTGGTCTTTTTAGTTGATGGACAATTCGTACGATCGTTCCGAGAAAATCGTGGTCTCCCCATGACGATCAGATCTCAAATATCAACATCAATGGCCAGCTTTAGGTATCCATCGTATAGCTTTGTCCACTCTCTCCATTTGTAGGGCATTTAGGTCCCGTTTGATTGCGGAGGTGTGATAGGAGTATTCAGCTTGGTTTAGCTTCTCTAATGTCTGTAGGGAATTTTCTAGCCGGTTTCTTCTCACTTTCCTGCTTTCTACATATTGCCACGTGCTGTATGAGGTACTCCCGTATGGTAGATTTATGGGCTGCCCACACTATATCTGGTTTTACATCTGGTGTGATATTCTCCTTACAGTAATTGGGAAGTGTAGTTTTTAGCTCATTTGCTGTTATTTGGAGGACACTCCATAGACTTTCATTGATGTGTCACCGGCTTTTCGTGGGGATTTCCTGAATCTTCAGGTAAGCTAGCGTTGGTCATAATCTAACCACGTGCTTGATATATGCTTCTATTAGGTTAGTTATCATTGCTTTATTTAGTAATATGGCATCAGTTCTTGAGTACTGTTTATGGGGGGGAGAATAGAAGTTGTATCCCCATGATTTAGGGTGTAATTCCCTCGAGGTGTCTACAAAGTGTGTTGTTTAGTTTAGTCACAGCACCATAAATTAATATTTGTAGGCGTTTGGCTAAACAGTTAAAAAAGGCTGACTAAACAGTTAAAAAAGGTTTTGGGATTGTCGTTTGGGACATAGGTGGCTTTTATCTTTATTGATTGATCATAAAGATTGCCCCTGATAGAAACATACTGCCCCTTCTTATCTGAGTCAGTTTCAGATATAATGATAGGTAAGTTATTGTGTAATACAATTGCCACCCCTCTGTGCTTCTTCTTACGGCCAGAAGCTAGGAAATATTTAGAATATTGTCTATGGAAGAACCGGGGGTATGATTCTTTGGTAAAGTGGGTTTCTTGTATGCAGATAACATCTGTTTTCTAGGGGAATTTAGTCCTATAGCGTTATGGGTATTACCCTTAGAGCCATCTTTGCAGGGACATACTGTAGAAGCTGGTATAAAGTGACTATATTTTACAAGGTACACCATCTCAGGGCTAAAGCTAGTACATTGGTTTGCCATTGGAGGGGGTGGAAGTGGGGGCTAGCATTATACTGTACCAAGTGGTAAAGTAAACATCATAGTTAGTGGGAGCACTGAATTACATCAAAATCCAACTCAAAACTAAACATAAACAGAGAAAAACATAGCGACTGTGATATAAACAGCATGCATCTCAATAGGAGAAGCCCTAATCATGGAGTAAGTGTCCTGCCGAGTGGCGACTTTTCCTGTGGAGCCGTCTCAGGGCTAGGTAGTGTGGGCAGTATTTATTCCCGGCCCTTAATAGAATATGATGCTGTGTCCAGCAATTTAAATCGTAAATATAGAACACATTAAATACTTATCTATAGGAGTCTCTATCCTCTTGTGGCAGCTGGGGCCGAGATCTCTGAGGCCTAGGGGAGGTGGACTTCTGGTCATTGTGAGGAGAAGAGCATGGTGTGAGAACTACTTGGCATTCTTTCTGGGGCCAACTGCTGTCCTCTGAGGCTGTTGGGGATTGTGTGATAAGTGCCTCATTGTGCAGAGTGTGTAGGGCGGCCTCTGCTTTCTTGAAGAAGTAGGATCTGTTGTTAATTATGTAATGTTATGTGAAGGAAACCCTATCTATACTAGATTTTTGCCTTCTGTAAACTTAAAGGGATACTGTCATGGGAAAACATGTTTTTTTTTTTTTTAAATCAGTTAATAGTGCTACTCCAGCCTAATTCTGCACTGAAATCCATATTTCAAAAGAGCAAACAGACATGGGACTAGACATATTGCCAGTTTCCCAGCTGCCCCCAGTCATGTGACTTGTGCT
>NC_054384.1:47623355-47638355 GCF_017654675.1 Xenopus laevis | reverse complement strand
AATTGATATATATATATATATATATATAAACTTTTCCTGGAGTGCCCGCACCTCTGACGCTGGTTGGTTGGAGGTGCTCGATCAAAGTCTTAATACAAGCTTTTTGACACAAGACCCTTGGTGCTGGTGTTCTGCCTTCATACACGTTCTCACAGTGTGCAATCCAACATTCAGCTTAAACATCCCTGTCTTCCAAATAAGCAGACCGTCTTGTAATCTAACTTGTTTATTGATAACAGGTTGTTTGACTGTAAGTGGTCAGTTGCAATTGGTAAACAGGAGCATCGACGTATGTGTGTCGATCCATGTTCGCGGTAAAACTATAAAGATACAAATGGTTTGTATAAGTATATAGCAAAAACATATGAATAACATATACAGCAGCATTCATTCTAAATCAGTATGTCTGAACATATTACATTAGCACTAAGCACATGTTGAAGAAGATGGCTGACGACCTATAAGACCGCATCACTGGCTATCTACTAGTGCAGTGATCCCCAACCAGTAGCTCGTGAGCAACATGTTGCTCTCCAACCCCTTGGATGTTGCTCCCAGTGGCCTCAAATCAGGTGCTTATTTTTAAATTCCTGGCTTGGAGGCAAGTTTTAGTTGTAAGGAAACCAGGTGCACTGCCACAAGAGCCCCAATGTAGGTTGACAATCCACATAGGGGCTACCAAATGGGCAATCACAGCACATATTTGGCACCCCAAGAACATTTTTAATGCTAGTGTTGCTCCCCAACTCCTTTTATTTCTGAATGTTGCTCACGGGTTCAAAAGGTTGGGGTTCCAACTAGCGTAACAACTACTAAATGCAGATTAGAACTATCTAAAACATCACTAAAGAACAGACTATCCTGAGACTTGTATAACTCTTACCAGATATGCTGGCTGTGGGGTAGTGGAGATTTAAGAAGCAGGAATGCTAGAAGAGCTATGCAAATGTGCTGTAAACAGTATGGTGGCTCCCTTCTCCTTTCCAGAATGCACTAGCTACCCACAATGCACTGTAGTTGCATAATTAAGAACAACTTTATTTATACAAATGTAAGAAACATAGGTTGCAGTGGATTTCTACTGCCGCTAGATGGCGCTGTTACGTAACTAGCTAATACAGATTCTAGCTTGTTGAATAGTAATGATTCTTCAACCCTTGATGTGGGGCAGAACACTCCCCGTCTGGCGTCAACGGACGTCACTACTTGTCTTCTCAAGTGAAAACAACAACACAAGCTCTGTTGTTGGTCTGAGGAATAGTTTGCACTCGCCAAGCTTCCAGATTTTGACCTCGGCCTTATGTACATTCCCATCCTTGCTTGGAAACGTGTTGTGATGAGGCCCAGTGGCCATTCGTGCCGATGTGATTGGTGGTCTTTCATGAGCTTGACATACCCAGGTCTGATGTTCGGCTTGTTAGTTTGCCACTTCCTTCTCGACTGCAAGGTAGAGACATACTCTTTTCTCCATTTGTCCCAGAAGACATTAGAAAGACTTTGCAGCTGCCTCCATTGACGTCTATACAGGTCTTTTTCAGTAAATTCTCCAGGTGGAGCACTCAGGGTGCTGGTCCTCTGTGTGAGTAACATGGCGTTCTTGCAGTGATGCCAACCTTTACAAGGTTTCTGACTCACAGGTAATGTAGATGTGTAGGACTTATATGAATCAAGATGGCTATCGCACGGACCAGAGACATCCAGAAGGAGAACCTGCTGAAACGATGGGATTCGAGTTGACGATCAGAAGTCACTGTGTTAAGAACAGACACTTTGGGTCGGATCTCCTCATCTGCGTCTTGGTCTATCAATTCAAATGTGTCACATCCGATGTTGCAAGCCGTTGGACGGTACAGGAACGCAGGACCTGTGAACCATGTTGTGGCTTTCAGGTGGCAGGCTGCAACGTATCTGGTTGCGTGGTCTGCGGGATTATGTTGTGTAGGCACGTAGTGCCACTGTTGAGGACTAGTGGATCTCCTGATCCTCAGCACTCGATTGTAGACGTAGACATAAAAGCGTCTAATTTCGTTGCAGATATATCCTAGGACTACCTTGCTGTCCGTGTGGAACTCAACTTCTTCGATTTCTAGGCCCATTCCTGAAGTTATAAGTTCAGCCAACTCTACCGCAAGCACAGCAGCGCAGAACTCCAGTCTGGGTATCGTGTGTTCGCGGAGAGGTGTCAGTTTGGCCCGACTCATGGCGAATCCTACATGGCATTGTTCTACAGCAGCGATTGCCTTGATTGAAGCATCGCAGAAGATATGTAGCTTTTGCATCTTGACTTCTGTAGATGGTATGGAAGCATAGGGTCGTGTCACATGAAGGCTGGTCAAAGCTTCAAGAGACTTTTTCCAACTTGTCCACAGGTCCTTGTTCTCTGTGGAAAGCGGATCATCCCAATCAGACATCTCTGTTGTGAGGGCTCTTAACATAATTTTGCCTTGGATGGTGACAGGTGCTACAAATCCCAGAGGATCGTACAAGCTGTTTATTGTAGATAGAACTCCTCTGCGTGTGAAGGGCTTTTCTTCTTTGTCCCAGAGCAAACCGAGACTCCATTGCATGGGAAGGAAATCGGTGTCAAGATCCAAGTCCTTAAGGTCGCTTGCATGGCCTTGGTTTAAGAAGGTTTCCATTAACTCACGGCTGTTGGAGGCAATTTTGTGTAACCTCAGATTAGACAAAGCTAGCATCTCTTGAGTCCTTTTTAAGAGACTGATTGCCGACTCATTCGTGGGTGTGGATTTCAAGCAGTTGTCCACATAGAAATCTTTCTCTACAAAGGATCTGGCATCTGACCCATACTTTGCTTCACCCTCTTGAGCTGAAAGTCTGAGACCATAGATAGCGACTGCAGGTGAAGGGCTGTTTCCAAAGATGTGCACCCTCATTCGGTACTCTAAGATGTCTTCGTTAGGGTCATTGTTGCGGTACCAGAAGAACCTCAAGTAATTTCTGTGTTCCCAGGCCTGGATTTGCGGCAAGGCCGCATAGGCCCGGGCCTAGGGCGGCAAAAAAATAGGGGCGGCATGCCGCCCAGCCGCACTATGGGGACGCGTGCGTCCCCATTCAATTACAGCAGCTGCGCCGCGAAAAAACGCCGGCGCGCTGGGAACCGGAGGTGAGGTGGGCGCTAGGACCGCGCGGCCGCCTGGTCGGACCGCGCGGCCTAGGGGCGCCGCACATTGAAATCCGGCGCTGTGTGTTCCTCCTTGACGAGGAAGCAGTGGAAAATCTGTTGTATGTCGGCCATGAATGCTATGGAATCTTTACGGAAACGTAGAAGTACCTCTAGAAGTCTGTTGTTGAGGTCTGGACCAGACAGTAAGACATCATTTAGTGATAAGCCTTCGCACCTGGCACTTGAGTCGAACACTACTCGTATCTGGCCTGGTTTTTTAGGATGATATACGCCGAATGTGGGTAAGTACCAACGCTCCTCTGAGTCGCGGAGCGCGGGTGCCATTTCTGCGTGGTTGTTCTGGAATATTCTTTCCATGAAGGTAAAGAAATGTTCTTTCATCTGTGTCTTCTGAAGTTTGTGCTTGAGGGAGATAAATCTGTTATAGACAAGTTCTTTGTTGTCAGGTAAGCGTTGTCTCTGGGGTCTAAATGGTAAAGGCACGACCCAGCTTTTTGACTTGTCCTTTGTCATTCCTTGATCCATGATCTCCAAGAACAGTCTGTCTTCTATGGACATTGCGACCTTGTTGTCTTCTCTTGACCTATGGAAAACTGTACACCCTAAGTGATCTCGTTCACCATCGCAGGCGTGGTCTTCGCTGGAAGGATCCATGAAGGGACAAGGGACAGGATCTCTATGTGGCATTTCTTTTATCAGGAAACTGTTCTGACATGTTTGGAATAAGGAAGGACGTCTATTTTCAAGTGTGTTGATGAGCATGCAGTTGACAGAGATCGGCTTGTGTGCTCCTCCTAGACAGACGTCTCCTACGATGACCCACCCTAGGTCAAGTCTCTGGGCGTATGGAGCGTTTTGGTAACCGTTAATCTGTCCTCTAGCTTTGTGAACACGTAGTATGTCTCGTCCTAGGAGTAAGGCTATTGGTGCTTCTGGATCCAGTTCTGGTATCTGGTGAGCTATACGCTTCAGGTGGGGGTGGTATGCTGCTACTTCTGGTGTAGGTATCTCAGAACGGTTGTCAGGAATTTGGTTGCACTCCAGTATGGTTGGCAGTGACAAGCAGGTCTGCCCGTCTATGGACTCTACCTTGTATCCCGTTGCCTTCCTCCCCGCCGTCTCCAATGTACCTGCATATGTCCTTAAGGAGTAGGGAGAACCGGGTCCTATGATGTTGAAGGTGTCAAAAAAGGTGGATTTTGCTAAAGACCGGTTGCTTTGATCGTCTAAGATTGCGTATGCCTTGATCGCCTTATCTCGGTGACTGGCCGGGTAAACTCTGACAAGGCAGATTTTCGAGCAGGACTTTCCTCCAATCACTCCTTTACAGATCTCGCTACACTGAGAAGTGACTACTGTGTTGGTTTTGTTAGTGTCTGTCTGCTTCTTTTCATGATCCTCTGTTTGGTGCACTGCCTGAGAGGGTGGTCCAGGGTGGTCCACATTCTGAGCATGACACACTGACCTCACAGTTCCTGGCAAAGTGCGATGTTGTAGTGCAGCACCTGAAGCAGATGTTGTTGTCTTTGAGGAACTCTTTGCGGTCTTCTAAAGTCTTTTCTCTGAAGGCTCTTCATTTTAGTAAAGAATGTGGTTTCTTGTGCAGGGGGCATTCTTTGTTAAGATCTCTGTGTCCGTTCCCTTCTTGAGAAGACTTAGACAGCTTGTATGGAGAACCTGTGGAGGCAATGTTAGTTTTGTGGACTGCCACTGGTGTTTTATGAGGTCTGACACCAGGGGTAGTGGGGCATGACATTGTGAGATCAAAACTGGGATCATTTCTGATTCTTGCCTGTTCACTGACAAAGTTTACAAACACCTCGAAGGGGGGAAATGGTACATTATGAACCCGTTTATAAGTAGAACCATGTGTGACCCACTTCTCTTGTAGGTTATAGGGGAGTTTTTGAACAATCGGATTGACCCCTCTGGCGGTGTCTAGGAATGCTAGCCCTGGTAGATCGCCTTCTTCTTGAGCAACCTGTACCTCTCTTAACAAGTCACTGAGCTCCCTGAGCTTCTGGTAACCCCTACTCACTATTCTGGGAAAGTTATCAATCCTTTTGAACAAAGCATTTTCAATGGCTTCTATGGACCTGTAACACTCATCAAGTCTTTCCCACACCATCTTTAGGCCTCTGTCAGGATAGTTTATGTTAATGTCTCTGATTCTTTTGGCTTGTTCAACGGACTCGCTTCCAAGCCACTTTACCAGGAGGTCTAACTCTTCCTGATGGGAAAGGTCTAAGTCTCTTATGGCGTTTTGGAAGGAGGCTTGCCATGACCTGTAGTTCTCGGCCTGATCGGTGAACTTTGTAAGTCCCTTGGTAACCAGCTCCCGTTTAGCAAAGAACTTAGCAAAGTCCATGATGGCCCAGTTAGCATTAGTACAACCCGGTGTGCTGTTATGCTGCACGTGTGGTGTATTACCATACCTTTTAAGAGCTTCTGGCTTAGAGCAGTCAGTATAATGCCGTTCTGATGCAAAAGGTGTCCCTTTAATTTGGGGCAAAGGTTGTAGTCTCTGCTCCATAGAGCGGTAGTTGTCAGCATCGTTTGGTCGCATATCGTCCTGCCTATGGTTCAAGGTAGGATCTTTGGCACTCTTTATAAGCTGGCTGATGTACTGGCTCATAGTTGTCCTCTGTCTTGGGATGTTGGTGGATGTATTCTGAGACACGCTGGGCTGGATCTTGTTCGTCTAGGTCTGGCCCAAGTACTCGGCTGTATTTCTCAGATCCGGAAAACTCCAGGGCTTCCTGGTATTCTGCTTTGGCTATTGCGGCTGCCGCTTCTTTCTCTGCAGCTAGTCTTTCTAGCGACGCTTGCAGATCTACTCGTTCCTTTTCTAATGATGCCCTTGAAGGGTTAACATGCCTACGTGCCGATCCTTGCAGACCTTTGTACTTGTTTTTCTGTACGACCCTGTACTGTCTCTTCTTAGACAACCTTGCATAAGCAGCATCATGTACCATAAACAATGTTATCAGCTTGCCTTAACCAAAATATCTTAACTAATACGCATGCACACATTTGGCTGTTATTTCTCTCTTTCCCATCCTGAATGCTGAACCTATTACAAGACATATACTATGCTAATACGTCACTATATTGGGATGTCTTTGCTTATACCCTATATAAGCCTATGTTTGGGCTACAATAAACGGAACTTGTTATTCTGATCCACTCGTTGGTGTTTCTTGGTGCAAGTTCCCCGGATCCGGAATACAAAGCATTGTTGGCCAGACGAAATCCATAGGCTCCAGTAGCAGTCGGTTCTGTTTCCCCAACAGCCCTCTCTTTCTTTAGTTGCATCTCTTGTGCAGCGAAGGAAGACTTTACTTTTGCAGCTTCAGCTTCTGCACGTGCGAGAGCAGCCATTTCTTTTACGGAGGATTTGCTAGAGCAGCTTGCTTGTGATCTGGTTTTGTATGATGATGCTCGGCTAACAGACATTGTGCCTGTTCTGCCGGCTGCTTAATGTCTCTTTGTGGACTCAGTCTATATAGGACCGGGCTTCAGCGTGGTCTGGATCGTGTCGAGCTGCACCCTCACTTCTTGTCACTGACCGTGTGATAGACGCTGCAATCGTGTACGCGGAACCGCGTGTGTGATGGCAGCTCCGTTTGGTCACATCCACTATCGTTGCTAACCAGGATCTGTTTTACTGTTCTGCCTTCATACACTTTCTCACAGTGTGCAATCCAACATTCAGCTTAACCATCCCTGTCTTCCAAATAAGCAGACCACCGTCTTGTAATCTAGCTTGTTTATTGATAACAGGTTGTTTGACTGTAAGTGGTCAGTTGCAATTAGTAAACAGGAGCATCGACGTATGTGTGTCGATCCATGTTCGCGGTAAAGCTATAAAGATACAAATGGTTTGTATAAGTATATAGCAAAAACATATGAATAACATATACAGCAGCATTCATTCTAAATCAGCATGTCTGAACATATTACATTAGCACTAAGCACATGTTGAAGAAGATGGCTGACGACCTATAAGACCGCATGACTGGCTATCTACTAGCGTAACAACTACTAAGTGCAGATCTATCTAAAACATCACTAAAGAACAGACTATCCTGAGACTTGTATAACTCTTACCAGATATGCTGGCTGTGGGGTAGTGGAGATTTAAGAAGCAGGAATGCTAGAAGAGCTATGCAAATGTGCTGTAAACAGTATGGTGGCTCCCTTCTCCTTCCCAGAATGCACTAGCTACCCACAATGCACTGTAGTTGCATAATTAAGAACAACTTTTTTTGAAAGCATATGTTTTTATTGATTTCCAAAAAAAGGGGAGGGGAAGGGGTACAAAAAAAAGGGAAAGGAAAGGGATGATCAAAAAACAATTAAATCACATTAAACATATACATTACTGTCTGTTGCATAAATCAGCATCATGTATCATACCGCAAATACACTACAGGTAACCAACAAGAGCATTTAAGCGTGTAAAAAGACACAACTATCTCTCCTTTTCAGGGATCCTGTTCTGGGTGCGAGTCTAACCAGGGGGACCATATTTTCTCAAATTTAGAAGGACATCCTCTCGCTTCATATGTCAATTTGATGTTTACCAGTGACTTTCCTACTAGCGAGAGCCATTGCTGTACTGTGGGAGATTGGGGGGCCATCCATTTCAATACTAGAGCCTTTTTAGCATAGAATAGTGCAGTTTTGATAAGTATTCTGGACCTGATTAGGGAAGAAGGTCTTCCACAACCCTAGTAGGCAAATTTCAGGCGTACAGGTACCGGGAAAGTCCAAGTACCCATGCAAGTGATTCATTACATCAGCCCAATACTTAGAGATTTGTGGGCACTCCCATATGAGGTGGGCAAATGTGCGTCGGGGAATTTACATTTGGGGCAGCGTGCTTCGCTGGCTCTCCCAAACTTCTTAAGCTTAACAGGAGTAAGATAAAGCTGGTGTATGAGTTTAAATTGAATAAGACGATCTTTGACAGATATTAAAAACCCATATAGGTCGTCTGTGACCTCATCCCATGTGTCCGAGTCTAGGGAGGGAACCATGTTCTGCCATTTCTGCTGAGCTTTGAGGAAAGAGGCCGGTAGGCAAGCGATTAAGGACTGGTAGAGCCTAGACATCAGTTTCCCAGCTTGGGGGTCCCATAACATCTCTTCAAATTTGGGGCCACACTCCAGATTGTATAATCTGGAGTGTAAGGAATTGAGCTCTGAAGGCCTCTCTAAAATGCAGGTATCGAAACCAGTGTATCGCTGGCTGAGCAGTTAATTGTTTAAGTTGGTCCATAGTAGGGAACGTAAAGTCCACCAGTAGATCATTGTCAGGACTTACCCCGGTGGTCTAGTGGGCAGCGGGGTCCACCGCCGCTCCTTCGGCGTGGACGCCCGCTGCGCAGCTCCTGCAGCTCCGGCTCACTTCCTGGTGCTGGTTTCCTCTAAGGCGCGCGCGCCGCGCACGCTCGGTTCTTAAAGGCGCAGTGACGCTGGCGTGTGACGTCAGCGCGCAATGGCGCCAAATTCAAATGTATTTAAGGGGAATTTAGGTTTTAGTTGACCGTTGTTAGGTTCAATTTGCCTTGTTCCTGGGTGTTGTATTTACCTCTTCTGACTGATCTATTGTGTTTGACCTTTTGCCTGCCTGAATTCTACTCTGAACTCTCCAATCCTGATCCTGCCTGTCTGTGACTACTCTGAACTCTCCAATCCTGATCCTTTGCCTGGCCATCGACTATTCTTCGCTCTTGATCCTAAGTCTGATCTGACTATTCTACTGCTTGGGCTGGCCCGGCCTGCCTGTTCCTGTGGCTTCCTATCTTCCAGCATTCTTGTAGAACAGTCGTGCCCCATTGCCTACCAGAACTTATGCACCTCTCGTTAAGTCCAGGTGGCATCTGAGTACGCCGAGGGCTCCTCCCGAGGCCAAAGGCGGTCACTTAACTGGTGAAGTCGAGCCGAGACCAAGGTGCTTGGCATCTGTTCTGGTGTAGGGTGCCTACCGTGACAGTACAACGGGCCCATGAGACGAAAGAAAATGGAAGAAACTCCTGCTATTCCGCAAACCACTGAACTGCTGTATTCGACCCTCCTCCAGCGCCTCGATGAACAAGAGGGGAAGCAGAATTTCATTATTCAAGGTCTGCGGTCTCTCTCTGAGAGGTTGGATGCACAGCAATCTGAGATTCCTGAGGGGTCTACTTCGTCAGTAACTCCTGGTAATAGAGATTTTTCCCATGACCCAAAAATCCCCTTTCCTGATAAGTTTAGTGGGGATAGGGGTAAATTTTTTGTTTTTCAAGAGGCTTGTAAGTTATACCTCAGTTTTTTCCCTCACAACTTCCCTACTGGTGAGGATGAAGTAAGGTTCGTTATGACCTTACTACAAGGTGACCCACAAGTCTGGGCACTAAGATTACCCTCCTCTGACCCTGCCCGTTTATCCCTAGAAGTATTTTTCGCTACCATGGCCATGTTATACGATGACCCGGATCGTGCTAGTTCTGCCGACTCCGCTATTTGTAAACTCCGTCAAGGGAAAAGAGTTATTGAGGAGTATTGTACTGAATTCCGCCGCTGGTCAGTTGAGACGGGGTGGAATGATACAGCTCTTCGTAGTCAATTCCGGGTGGGTCTTTCTAGCCCTGTCAAAAATAGCCTGGTTAATTACCCTCCTTCTTCCACGTTGGATGACCTCATGAGGTTAGCCATTCAAATTGATAGGAGGCAAAGGGAAAGACGAGCTGAGGAGGATATAGTTTTCCCTACTACATGTATTGACGAGTCTCCAACTCCCTCGTTTCCTAACCCTCAGGGGGAACCCATGCAATTGGGGGCTACACGCCTGTCTTCCGAGGAAAGGGCCCGTAGGCGATCCCTGGGTCTATGCATGTATTGTGGGGATAAGGGGCATTTCCTAAAAATTGTCCCAAGAGGCCTGGAAATTCTCAAAACCTTTGTGGAGAAGGGAAGCTCCATTTGGGTAGAGAGATTTCCTCTTCCCAATTCGCCTCAAAAAACTTAGTACCTGTAGTTTTATCCTGGCCTGGGGGTTCTGTTACAGTTTCGGCCTTAGTGGATTCGGGGGCTGGGGGAAATGTTTTTAGATGCTGCCTTCGCAGAAAGGTATAATATTCCCCTTAATCCCCACACACCTCCTATGAGGATTTCTGCTATTGATAAAAGCCCACTGGGGTCAGGTTTGGTAACCCAAAAATCCAAAGCATTATCCATGTGTGTGAACAATATGCATTATGAAAAATTAGCTTTACACATTCTTGATGGTTCCTCGTCCCCGTTAATTCTGGGGTTACCATGGCTACAGGTGCACAACCCCCACATTGATTGGGTAACTGGGGAGGTTATTCAGTGGGGTTCCAAGTGCCAAGATTCATGTCTAGCTTCCACTCTGATGGTAGCTGGTACTTCCTTAGAGAAACTCCCTTCTGTTGAGCATAGCTCTAAGTCTTGTTCTGGGGTACGTAGTTCCCTATCGGCAGTTCCATCCGCTCAAAAAAGAGCAGTAGTTAAGTCCCATAGGGAGGTACCCAAATTTCAGGTTGGGGACTTGGTTTGGTTATCCACAGGGAATATTAAGCTTAAAATTCCAGCTCTTAAGCAGGGGCCCAAAGTTATAGGTCCATACCCTATTGTGGAAATTGTGAACCCAACCTCTGTCCGCCTTGAGTTACCTGAGATATTTCTGTTATCTAACCTGTTTCATGTTTCTGTGTTAAAACCAGCCATACAGGTCCACCAACAATCATGTCCTACTCCAGTGTTGGTGAAAAGTCTGGTCAAGTCTGATGCCAGGGTAGAGCACCTTAGGAGACAGTCCTATTCCAGGTCTCCTGGTAAGCTTGAGGGTCCAGTGGCCCCTCCTAGAGGGGGGGGTAATGTCAGGACTTACCCCGGTGGTCTAGTGGGCAGCGGGGTCCACCGCCGCTCCTTCGGCGTGGACACCCGCTGTGCAGCTCCTGCAGCTCCGGCTCACTTCCTGGTGCCGGTTTCCCCTAAGGCGCGTGCGCCGCGCACGCTCGGTTCTTAAAGGCGCAGTGACGCTGGCGTGTGACGTCAGCGCGCAATGGCGCCAAATTCAAATGTATTTAGGGGGAATTTAGGTTTTAGCAAGTTGCCCGTTGTTAGGTTCAATTTGCCTTGTTCCTGGGTGTTGTATTTACCTCTTCTGACTGATCTATTGTGTTTGACCTTTTGCCTGCCTGAATTCTACTCTGAACTCTCCAATCCTGATCCTGCCTGTCTGTGACTACTCTGAACTCTCCAATCCTGATCCTTTGCCTGGCCATCGACTATTCTTCGCTCTCGATCCTAAGTCTGATCTGACTATTCTACTGCTTGGGCTGGCCCGGCCTGCCTGTTCCTTAGGCTTCCTATCTACCAGCATTCTTGTAGAACAGTCGTGCCCCATTGCCTGCCAGAACTTATGCCTTGCACCTCTCATTAAGTCCAGGTGGCATCTGAGTACGCCGAGGGCTCCTCCCGAGGCCAAAGGCGGTCACTTAACTGGTGAAGTCGAGCCGAGACCAAGGTGCTTGGCATCTGTTCTGGTGTAGGGTGCCAACCGTGACAATCATCTAGGGACCTAATGTGATTTTGGGGCCAGTAAGAGAAGTCCTGTAAACCTCGCAGGTGTGGCAGATTTGAATTTCTCCATAGTGGTAAGTATGGAGATCGTAGGGGGGTAGATGTTTTAAAAAGTTTACACGCCATTGCCCATACCTTACAGGGGGTAGAGATGGTAGTAGGGAGCGAGTCATAGTCACCTACCCTCCTATAGGGGGCACTGCGAAGTGCCTCTAGCGAGCCCACTAGGGCTCCCAGTAGTGAGCTGCTTGGGTTGTCTTCAGTGGGATGGAACCATGCATGAATATGATATAGCTGCCTTGCTAAGTAGTACAGTTGCAAGTGGGGGAGACCAAGGCCACCCCTAACAGTGGGGGCTGTTAAAGATTCCCACGAGATTCTAGGCGCTTTGTTAGCCCATAAGAACGGGAGCAATACTGACATGACACTTCTGAAGAATGAAAGTGGGATATACACTGGAGAGTTCAATAGAGCATATAAGAATTTCAGTAAGTATATAATTTTGTACACATTTATCCGTCCCCACATGGTTACAGGAAGTTTGGCCCATGTTTTGAGGGATTGCTTGAACCGGTTGAGTATGGGGTCAAGGTTATTTTCAGCAAAGTCAGTAACTTTCCCAGTAATATGAGTGCCCAGGTACTTGAACCGGGTCACACACCGCGACCCTTTTATGGTGTCAGAATGAACTGGGAGAGGGTCAAGAGGTAGGAGCACGGATTTTTCCCTATTTATAGCTAAACCGGAATATCCCCGAAATTCTTCCAAAATGTGAAGTGTTGTCTCTAACGACTCGTCACTATCTCCTAGGAACAACAACAGGTCGTCGGCATAAAGAGCCAGTTTCTCCTCTCGAAGACCTAACCGGAAGCCCTGTATGCTGGGAGATTGGGAACTCTTAACGCTAGGGGTTCTATAGCTAGAGCAAATAGGAGAGGCGACAGAGGACATCCTTGCCGTGTGCCTCTAGATAAGGGAAAGGGTTTTGAGTTAAGGTTGTTGACTCTGACCTGGGCCGAGGGGGTTTTATACAACATTTGAACCCACTTAATGAAGTTAGGGCCAAAGCCAAATTTGGACATCGTTGCCCAGAAATATTGCCACTCCACAGAGTCAAACGCTTTGGCTGAATCGATTGACACCACCACCCTCGACCCTTTATTGTCATGATCAATTTGAAGGTGCGTATGTAGCCTTCTAAGGTTTATCGCAGTGGATTTTTGGGGCATAAAGCCGAATTGGTCTGGGTGTATTATCGATGTGATCACCTTAGCCA
Source organism: Xenopus laevis (assembly GCF_017654675.1). NCBI lineage: Eukaryota > Metazoa > Chordata > Amphibia > Anura > Pipidae > Xenopus > Xenopus laevis. The sequence goes on along the minus strand of NC_054384.1, from coordinate 47,625,340 downwards.
ATCTCTTAGCCAGGATCTTTGCTATTACTTTCATGTCCGTATTAATGAGGGAGATAGGACGGTAAGAGTCCCACTTTTCAGGGTCTTTCCCCTCTTTTAGTATAAGTGTTATTAAGGCTGAGTAAAAGGATTGAGGTAGCGCGCCTGTCTCCATTGCATCCGCAAATGTACTACATAGATTATTGAGCAGTGTGTCACCCTGTGCTTTGTACCAAGCGGGGGGAAGTCCATCAGGACCTGGGGTCTTCCCAGAGGGGAGACTCGCTATTGCTTCCTGTACCTCCTGTCGAGTGACTGGACCATCTAAATAAGCAGCCTCTAGGGGTGATAGAGTGGGGAACTCCAGAGACGCTAGGTATTGATTTATTTGCTGGGGGGTGGCATTGTTGTGGGAGGTATATAGGTCGGAGTAGAAATCTCCAATGGCATTGGCAATATCGGAGGGATCAGTTATGATTTCGCCCCTGGGACCCTGCAACCTAGGAATTGCCGTAGGGGAACGGTGTGGATGGGACAGATATGCCAGGAGTTTGCCAGCTCTATCAGCTTATTCAAATACTCTCTGGTTAGAATACAGGAGTTTCTTTTGAGTTAGCTTAGTTTGGACTAATTCCAGGGATTGCTGGCTCTGCGTGAGCCCGACATAATTGACATCGGTTGGATCGGATGCATATATAAATTTGGTAGCCGCCTCTTCCACCTCTTTTTTAGCCCTTTTTCTAGCCGATGATATGGCATTAATCAGGGTACCTCGAGCCACTGCTTTGGAGGCATCCCAGAGAACATTTGTGGAGGCCGAACCAGCATTACTACCCCAGTAATTGGCATATTCTGACTGACTTTGTTCCAACACTTCTGGGTTTGAGAGCCAGAGTGGACTAAGGCGCCAGCATCTATGTGTTTTCCCCATGCCCTCCCATAGGGTGAGTGCGAGAGGTGAGTGATCCGAAAAAGCTCTTTGTAAGTACTCCACCTGTTGGATAAATTGAGTGAAATCGGGGCTGCACACTGCCATATCTATCCTGGAAAGTGTTTTGTGGGTGGCTGAGTGGCAAGAGTACTGTAGTGTGGTGGGGTGTTTCCATCTCCATAACTCTAGTAGTCCCATATTATTTACCCAGTCATTCAGTAAAGAAGAGTGGGTAGAGGAGAGTCCCAGTCTGTCTTTATGGGCATCCAGAGTAGCATTGAAATCACCTAGTAGGCATAAAGGGACAGAAGGAAAATTGGCCAGGACAGTGAATATATGTTCCAACAGAGTTAGAGAGAATGGGGGTGGCGCATACAGATTTACCAATATCATTTCTTGATAAAAAAAATTACAGTGCATAATAATGTATCTACCGTAATGGTCCGTCCGTATGGACAGTAACTCAAATGGCATGTTTTTCCGTACCAATATAGACACACCTCAAGAGTAACATGAGTACGTGGCATGGTAAGCGTGAGCAACCCAACGTTTTTTGAGAGCTAGAGTTTTCTGTCCCATTAAATGTGTCTCTTGGAGAAGTAAAACTGAGGGGTTAAATCGCTTGACATAGTCAAAGAATGCTGCACGCTTAAATTTAGAGTTCAAGCCCCAAGATATGATTGTAGGGGAACTCATGGTGGAGGTGTGTCTATATGAGTGCCAGGAACAGGAATAGTGGATTCGAGCCGAAATGGAGGTTGCATAAGGAAAGTAAGCATCTTAAATGTAGTCGCAGTGCATTGCATAGTCAGGTTTAACAACAGACATGTATCTTGAACAGTATAACTAGCAGTCGCCAGCTGGAGAGCCGGTTTCTGCATACCCTGTCTACCCCCCAAACTCGGGTAGACCTGTACCCTAAACATAGAAAGCAAACCGTTAAACTTTTAGCAGGAGGAGTAAGGAGTTCAGCGATCTGGTGTAGTTCCTGTGCCACCCATAAGAGGGGGCTCCCTGCTGCTGTGTTAAGGCAACCATATTTCAGTCATATGGGAGGGTAGGTCAGCCATGGTCC
>NC_054384.1:47570855-47620855 GCF_017654675.1 Xenopus laevis | reverse complement strand
CTTTCTCAAGGATACTGTGCACATACAGTGTAACCAGTTAAATACCCTCCCCCATCTGTGAATTTGGCGCCCTCATGACGTCATAAGTCCATGTACAGTCTTGTGAATAAACGTTTTCTTCTTCTTGTTAAAAATCCTGTGTGTTCATATTTTCTTACACCACTAGGTGTCAGTGTTGTGCTTGTAAGTGTAGATATAACCATATTTCATGTTATCACTTAAAAACGAAACATTGTTGCAAGGTGTGACAAAAGAAGCAAAAAAATATATACAAAAAAGTAACATATTACTTACAGGGTTGAGACATTTTCACACCTTATTTTGGCACATTCCTGTGTGGTTAAGAGACACAATTAATATTACCATCATAGTCAGTTGAATTTCAAGTTAGGAAACAATTAAGTTGTAACTGTCCATTCAGGCCCTTCGGCACAACACAGTCAAGTTCATAAATCCAAAATGCCTCACGTTTTAACAGCATCTTGTCTATATCTCCACCTCTTGGGGGTATGTGATCAATTGGCATGCATTTAAACGCAGATGTATCGTGTTGTGCTTCCCGCCAGTGTTTCGCTACTGGCTGTTGTGCGATGTCCTGTTTTTTTGGGCCAATTTTCCTCTCAGGATCCAGTGCTGCCCTAATGCTGGCTCTATGCATATTTATTCTTTCCTTTAACTGCCTACAGTTTTACCGCAATATATGAGGCCGCATGGGCATTTAATGATATACACTATGGCTGTTGATGTGCATGTCAATCTGTGTTTTATTTCGTATTTTTACCAGTTCTTGGGTGCCGAAATTCTTTCCCCAATATTAATGTGTTACATGTGATACGACCTATACATTTATACACTCCTGGCTGTGCTGTTAGGAAATGTTGGACTTGGGGTTTTGTGTATTTGTCTATTGGGTCTGATGGACTTAAATGTTCCTTGAGGTTTGTGCTTCTCAAATAACTGAATCTTGGCTTTCTGGGGACCTTATTACTTAATTCTTCATCAGTGGCCACTATCTCCCAGTGATTAGAAACTATGTCCTTCTGTCCTTCTATGTCATTTTCTTTCTGTTTTGGGTCACTATTTATCCGGACCACTCTTATCATTTGTGACTTAGGGAGGGAATTCAAGAGATGTTTGGGGTGGTGACTTTTGTAATGCAATAGAGTATTTCTCTCAGTAGCCTTAGTAAAAATCTGTGTCTGCAGACTTCCATTTTGTTTATACAGTTCAACATCTAAAAAACTTATCTGCTGGGAGTTGTAGTTCAATGTTAGTTTAATGGGTGTATTTAAACTATTCAGGCTATCTACATACACTTTTAATTCGTCTGCTGTTCCTGTCCATATAAAGAACAGGTCATCTATGAAACGCCTGTAAAAACTGCCATGCTGTTTGAAGGATTTGTGCCCATAAATATGTTTGTTTTCGAAATGACACATAAAAGCATTAGCATATACAGGTGAACTTTTGAACCCATGGCTGTCCAAGTCCGTTGTATGTAATATTTAGTTTTAAATTTGAATTAATTCTTCTGTAACGCGCCAAATTCACAGGTGGGGAAGCGTATTTAACTGGTTACACTGTATGTGCACAGTAGCCTTGAGAAAGGTCCCCAGGAGGGACCAAAATGTCGGATTGTGATGTGAAAAATGAAAATTGTTATATTTTGGAACGAAAAAGGAGAGTGGGGATCCTCTATTCTCTATACCTCAAACATTGATCGAGCACCTCCAACCAAACAGCGTCAGAGGTGCGGGCACTCCAGGAAAAGTTTACATACCCCAGTATCAGTGCCACGCACTCCAGCATTGTAAAACCTCGACAGATTCGCTTTAACCTGCTTTATGTGGATATGGAAAGTGACGATCAAGTCTCCACATATACTAACAGGAGAGAAAATTTCACACCGAATGAGGTACAGGAAATACTCTTCAAAGAGACACTATCTGATACCTTTGGTGAACTAAGTGCCAGAGAAGCATATCATGAACTGCTAAAGTTGAAGAAGAAGGAAACAGAACTTCACCTGCATGGTGTATCGTTGTCTGATTATTACCGTGAGCAGAAAATACCAAAGGGATTCAGGATTAATAATGTACCAAACATTGGCAGAACGAACCCGGCATTCTGTAAACGCTGGTGCCCGATCCTAGATCGGTGTTCGCTGGATCTCATCCTCCTTGTAATAGAAGAAGTTGGCAAAGAACTGAATCTTGTAAATCTGTGCATAATCCGGAAATAGTTGCAGATAAGGAGACAGATTGGCTAAGTCGACTGCAGGAGCAGATAGCCAGGCACAGATCGGACCGTGACCGCGAGGGCTATACAGCAAGGAACACGGAGAGCACCAGCACACAGAGAGGACCGGAAGATTGCGACCAAGCACCACCAGCCACAGCGCCTTTTTTAGGGCAAAGACCCTGGAAAACCACCCGCAGGGGCGGCAGGAGACACGCAGGTCCGCACCCGGCCACAGAGACAGGGGAGGCAGACCAGCAAGCGGACCTGATCTTCAATCTTTCTTCATACCAGCCCACTGCCTCTGAAATGGCTGTGCTGCAGAGAGGACTGAGCTTTGTACCATCGGTGAGTAGTCACCCTTTTGAAAGTGTTGTAGACAATTATAGATTCACCCGCCAATTGAGATTAATGGAGAGGTTTAGTAATGGTGAGGGTGGACTGGACAATACACAAATGGAACAGGGATTAGAAGCAGTCAACATGCACACTGACCCCCATGAGCGGATCTTTAAGCCAAAAAGCACTTATGATCCCCCCAGTAATAATCCTGCAATAAAGATTTTTCATAAACTATTGAACAATATGTTGCCAGAAATTCACAACACACGCAAGTGGAGGGGTAACTTTATCCCCGGCAGAAAAGGAAGCCATTAAGTCCCTAAAAAGTAACAATGACATTATCATTAAAAATGCAGATAAGGGCGGAGCGCTCGTTATCTTGGATTATAGTTATTATAGGGATGAAATAATTTCCCAATTATCTGAAGTCAAAAACTATGGTATGCTCACCTTTAACTCTACTGATAAATTTAAAGCGGAACTTAAGGCCCTGATTCAAATAGGGGTGACACAGGGTTGGATCACAAAAGAAATGGTGTTGGAAGGAAAATATGAGGTGATTGGTGTGGCCGAAACATGGCTGAATGAGTCACATGACTGGGCAGTAAATATCAGTGGCTATACTTTGTTTCGGAGGGATAGAGGCAATAGAAAAGGAGGAGGGGTATGTCTGTTTGTTAGGCAGGATTTAAAAGCTCATATAAAGGAGGAGGTTATGTTAGAAAATGAGGGGGCAGAAGTCGTATGGGTGGAGTTCTTCACCAATTGTAAAGAATCCAGCAAATTAATTGTAGGAGTGTGCTATAGACCCCCTAATGTAAGTGAGGAGGAAGAGACAAAGCTCCTAATGCAAATAGAAAAGGCTGCTAGTTTAGATAAAGTAATGATAATGGGGGATTTTAATTACCCAAATATTGACTGGAGCAACGGTACTGCTAGATCAGTTAATGGGAACAAGTTTATAAACTTATTGCACGACAATTTTTTAGCACAGGTTGTTGAGGAGCCTACCAGAAAAAATGCTATTCTTGATTTAGTGATCTCAAATGACCCAGAACTTATAGCAAATGTGCAAGTCATTGAACCCCTGGGTAATAGTGACCATAATGTTATATCTTTTAATATCTGTTGCAAAAAACAAAAATATACTGGGGCTACAAAAACCATGAATTTTGGAAAAGCTCATTTTAGTGCCTTGAGGGCTGCCCTACAGAGCATTGATTGAGGCATTAGGTTTTCGGCTAAAAAATCAGAACAGAAATGGTTGTCCTTTAAAATGATATTAAATCATTACTGTTCTCAATTTATTCCCTTGAGGACTAAACGTAGAAGCTCTAAGAATCATCCTGTGAGGCTTAATACAGAAGTAAAGAAGTTAATGGGAAAGAAGAGAAAGGCATTTAAAAACTACAAATCTGTAGGGACAAAAGCTGCATTTAATGAATATAAACACTGTAATAAATGTTGTAAATCAGCAATCCGGAAGGCTAAGAAAAGAAATGAAGAGTTAATTGCTGTGGAGGTGAAAACTAACCCTAAAACGTTTTATAAATATATTAATAGTAAAAAGATGCAGGTTGAGAGTGTTGCTCCCTTAAATAATGGTACTGTGGAGGACAGGTAACAGTGTTACTTTATCATCTCTCAGGTAAAAAGTCTATTTTACTGTTATGCTGTGCATTTTCATTTATTTCCTTGTTCAGCTATTTGCAAAACCATATATCACAAACTGCTAGCTGAAACCAAGTTACAACCTCTCCAGGAGTCAGTCTGAACACGTCATGACGGCTTGTGGTCATGACACTCTGCACCTGCTTCCTGAGAGAAGACTGCACAAACACACTCCGAATAAGGACATGTTGTGCCATATGCTATGCTTATTGGCTAAATAGCTAAACCACATACATCCTGAGCTACCACTCAATTCCCTATTTGACTATATAATTCTCTGTGCCTTAGAATAAAGCAGAAGAAGCATTTTGTATACTGAACTGTCTGTGTCAGTGTCATTCTTCCGGTCTAGACCTTTGCACAAACTAATTAGGACGGCAATAGATACTCTCAGGACTGATTACGTCCCTAACAATTGGCGCCCAACGTGGGGCACCAGGTTCTGGCTGACCATTAGCCGATGCCACGGACAGCAGTCGCCCAGTAGAGGAAAAGGACGGAGACTGATCACCTCCGGGACACAGGTAAGACCTATGTTATTAGTTTCTTACCTGTGTCATACCTATATCCACTGCTGATGGCGCCTGTTGTCGATATCGACTTTTAGCAGCCAGCAAAGACAGGTAACATCTTGCCTGGTGCCAATTTATTGACCTGTATAAGAGTATCTATTGCCCTGTTTATGTTTTGTGATTGTGGTTGTAATCATTGCCGGCTGTTCATGTTATGTGTTACTTCATCTCTGGGTGATTTGGATTAAATATAAGGGACCCTGGACGGAAAGAAAGGAGATAGTATCGGGTGATATACTATATCCCCAAAATATATACCAGTTGAACCTCTCACTGTCTCTGCCGAAATCTGGAGTAGTCCAGAGCAGCCAAGGGAGTCAGTGAGAGGCGGCATAGACAAGGTGAGCTTTTGTGGAGTAACGTGTGTGTGATGGCCATTGTCTGTGAATATATATTTAGATAGACATACCCTGGACCCTCCTAACTGATTAACTGTGTCCAGTGGGAGGCGGTGTGTCTATATACATCAAAGGGACAGTACAACGTGGTGAAGAGGAGTAGCCCGTGTGTCCTGGCATTTCCGGAGTGCCCGAGGACATATTATACTATCTCTGTTCATATCTGACTAAACCCAAAAAGACATCCCACCAGAGTCGAGGTTATGTCATGTCATGTTGTGACTGTGTGTGTGGGTTGATGTTTGGAATTTCCCCAGAAGGCTGGAAATTAACAAGAATTAGGAAATACCCAAATGGTTACTCAGTAGTTGATTTAGGATATAAACCAATGCTCTGGCAATATCCCAAGATTTTGTGTTATCGACTAAATGCCCATTTCTCAGTTAGTGCAGATTGTATCAGACTCAGTTTGTTACAAGTGTGTGACATGTCACACAGGAATAGAACCCAGAGTCTGCAGAGGGAAGTTTGGTCCGAACAAAGGGTTATACAGCCAGATGGCAAAATCAAGTATTTGTACCACAGAGAACCACCTTTCCCTTGCATGGCAAATATACAGCCACCGCCCTATAATGGCGCCTCAGAAAAAGGACAGAGTATGAGAACTAAAACGTCATTGAGTTTCCCTGGTGGCCATCTTCCCCTTGGTCACTGCCCCGGTCTAGATCTGAAGAGTAATAATGGGGCAAAAACATCAGTACAATGAGTGAGGGGGTCCCGGCATGTGAGTTAGTGGCAGGCCGGGTGGGTAAAAGGTACGTAAGAAAATATGATAGATTGCCGAAAAAATGCAATTTGACCAAGAATGGCCCCCCGGCTACAGCCGGAATAATGGCGTCTTCTCTTAACCGAGAAGAGAGGGTTGCTACATGATAAGGGTCTTGTAGAGACCGCTGAAGTTCAAAGTTGTTAAATGCTTACACAAAGAATTTTGGTCCGAACAAAGAATAATCGAATCAAATAGTAAAGTTAAAGTGATGTATTAGAAGTTCTAGTCCTACAAGAGTTGAGTGGTTGTTACTCATATGGCATACATAGAGCCGTCAGCCCCCTATACAGGGAATGCTTCCCATAATAGAAAGCAAAGAGAAGGACAAGAAAAGCTGCTAGCAGAAGGGTTAAGTTAGAAAAATAGAGAATAGTGAGAAGAGACAATTCATCTTTCAGTGCTGAAAACAGCAGCGCTGATACAGGCAGTTCTCAGCCCCGCAGCCTAGCTCTACCCCACCCATACAGTACAAACTAGAGAAGAGGGGGGGAGAGGCAGGGGCACACACACACAGCACCAAATCTTAGAAGGATTTTTCAAGACGTTTCACAACCCCGTACTAATCCACTCAAATTTGGACAGGAACTCTTGTTTATCCATAGTGCCCATAACCCTAATTGGATATGTTAGTTGTAATCAAACATGTGTGTGGTCCAGCGGATTACCAACATCTGCTAGCTGAAATGAATTGGGACATTAAGCCTGCTGACCCAGCCCAAGTAGGGGTCCCGTATTTACACAAGCTGCCTTTCTTATTATTGTCCCCATCCCTGACAGTTGCATAGGTAGGGACATCCTTTGTAAACTAGGGTGCAACATATACTGCAATCTGGATGCAGTGTTTGTGTCTGTCCCACCTCAGTAAGTGTCTGAGATGACTAATGCCCCAGATACAGCAAATCTTCTGTCAAGAGAAGGAACATTGGCTTAAAGACGGGTGCACACAAACTCCCAGTGGTGATGTTTCTGTTTGCCGTTTAGGCAATTGCCCTGTTGCATCCCCTGCTCTGTTACCATATTTGGTTGCTGCCTCACATGGTCTCACCCACATTTCAAAAGGGGGGATGTGTGATGCAGTATCAAGAGTGTGGTTTGCCCTGGGTTCTCATCTAACGCAGCCAAATATGTACACTCAATGTACCCATTTCAGATATTGCAAATAGATTACATATTCTCTTGACAACACTAAAGTTGTAAATGACACAACCTATGAATCCGGTGTGGAATTCTGTGAGCAAATTAAATCCTGGCCACAGAATAGGTTGGCTGATCAGGCTATAAGCATTCAGGACATCAACCAAGATTAGGCGGAATCCGTGGAGGTGTTCTATGATCTGGGATTCAACTCTCACAACAAAGCACATGTCTGCCGCCCGCCATCTCCGCCTTCAATGCTCCCTCCTTATACCCGACAAAATCACCCTCTATCATCAATCCCTCCACACTTCTGCCAATTCCTGAGGGGGGAATACAGTAGGATATAGACGATGACAACGAAAACATAAGGAATGGGAAAGGAGCACATGATGCACATGACTGTTTTGAACTTATGCCACAAGAAACGGCCCATCTTCCCACAGTTAGTGCATCCCCATTGGATAACCCAGATATAACCATGTTTGTGGATGGATCCAGATTTGCAGATGATACTGGAAAATTTCATGATTGGATATGCAGTCACCACCATGGATAAGGCAGGAGCCTTCCCCACCATCCTGTCCTCACAAGAAGCGGAGCTAAAAGCTCTTACAGTAGCATGCAAAATTGCTAAGGATAAACGTGTCAACATTCACACAGACTCCCGATATGCCCAAGGAGTGGCATTAGACTCTGGCGTTATTTGAAAGACAAGAGGATACTTGACAGCAACGGGAGCACCTATCAAGCATGGCAAGTCTGTTGTTGAACTTATGGATGCACTAGCTCTTCCAAAACAAGTTGCCATCCTAAAATTTAAAGCTCATGGAAAACTTGACTCCCCAGAAGCACGTGGCAACCATATGGCTGATCAAACTGCAAAAGAAGCGGCAAAGGACCAATTACAGGAATTGCCAGAAGATATGCAAGTAGAGTCGACTCATCAGGAAGAGACCAATGAAACAGCTCCTCTTTTCCAGATCGATCTCCTAGATAATTTTGACAAACTGAAAGAAAGTCAGACAAACGCAAGTCAAGAGGAAAAGGACGGACGGGTGGCTGGGAAAAGGAGCTGTGTTACGGAATGGAATATATACACATGATAAGAAATTGTGTATACCAAAAAGCTTGTATCTGGCCCTAGTCCAATGGACCAGCACATATATCCAAAAATTTGATGAACAACCTCATATCAAGGACATACTTTGCTCCCAGGATAACCACTATTACCAGGAACTATAGCGCATCCTGTGCGATATGTGCTAAATGTAACCCAGGACGGTTGGAGAAAACCTCCATCAAAACATTTAGCTAAGCCTTTATATCCCTTCCAGAGGATCCAGATCGACCACATCCAAATGTCAAAGAGTGGAAAATTCAAATATGCTCTGGTGATCATTGAGATGTTTTCCGGCCAGAAGCATACCCAGTGACCAATATGACCAATATGACCGCCAAGACTACCGCAAAGAAATTACCGACAGAAGTAGTATGTCACTATGGAGTACCGAAGTGATAGAGAGTGATCAAGGTCCTGCTTTCACTGCCAATGTTACCAAACAAATTTGGACAGCCTTGGGAGTGACTCTTCACTACCACACGCCTTATCATCCTCAGAATAGTGGAAAGGTGGAAAGGATGAATAACATGTAAAGACAAGAATGTTAAAAAAATGGCGCAAGACTCCGGAATGCAGTGGCCAGACAGCCTGCCTATTGCTCTGTTCAGTGTCAGATACACACCAAGGGGGGACCATAAATTGTCCCCCTTCGAGATTCTGTTTTTGTCAGCCCCCAGGTTAGGGTGTTATTTTCCCCAACAATTACAATTACAATCAGATGTATTGACTGACTTTGTATCTCAATTAACCAGTGAACTAACAAGAGTGCATGCTCAGGTCTTTTCTTCTATTCCAGATCCCTCTCTTGGCACAGGTGCCCACAGCCTCAAGCAACGAGATTGGGTCCTAGTCAAGAAGTTTCTGAGAAAGCACTGTTTGGAGCCCAGATTTGATGGCCCCTTCCAAGTTCTCCTTACCACAGTTACTTCAGTGAAGCTAGAAGGAAACCCCACCTGGATCCATGCCTCACACTGCAAGAAAGCAGATGCACCTAAGGAACCAGATATTGCTCTATATCCTTTACCTACTGCCCCTGGGACTAGCCCAGGAGGTGGCAATACGCAAGACAAGTGCAGGACTCACACAATTCTGGTATAACTCCTCTAACACATGGGTAGCAACTTACACCTTTAGTGTTTGTGACATATCAAAGTCATGGCACTTATCTCAGACACCAAGTTGTGATGTAACATGTAGGGAAATCTCTGAAGCTGTGAGCTCTGATGATCGTGGAATAGCCTGTATATATATATTTGACAGATACGTATTGGGGAAACATCTATGATTACTGGGCTGCGATGTGATGGAATACTGGGCCCAATTGGGGATATAAGCCTGCCACTGCTATAGGCAGGACGAATAAGGATGGTAAATACTTGATCAATAGAATGGCTATTACTAAACGTTTTGCAACTGTCAAATTGAATATTTCCTTCCCAGGGATAGTCAGGTTTGTTTAGTTGGTAGGGTTGGTCCCTGGCTTTGTGCAGGCCTCTCCAGGCTGAACATCCATACCCACCCTTATGGTGTATTCCCTCTGGAGCAACTTGCAAACTTCTACATAGGTAGGGACAGCAAAATAGACATTTTAGGGGGGATTGTGGAGGACAGGTAACAGTGTTACTTTATCATCTCTCAGGTAAAAAGTCTATTTTACTGTTATGCTGTGCATTTTCATTTATTTCCTTGTTCAGCTATTTGCAAAACCATATATCACAAACTGCTAGATGAAACCAAGTTACAACCTCTCCAGGAGTCAGTCTGAACACGTCATGACGGCTTGTGGTCTCTGCACCTGCTTCCTGAGAGAAGACTGCACAAACACACTCCGAATAAGGACATGTTGTGCCATATGCTATGCTTATTGGCTAAATAGCTAAACCACATACATCCTGAGCTACCACTCAATTCCCTATTTGACTATATAATTCTCTGTGCCTTAGAATAAAGCAGAAGAAGCATTTTGTATACTGAACTGTCTGTGTCAGTGTCATTCTTCCGGTCTAGACCTTTGCACAAACTAATTAGGACGGGAATAGATACTCTCAGGTCTGATTACTTCCCTAACAGTACCAGTATGGTTGTAACAGATACAGAAAAGGCAAATGTGTTAAATCGGTTATTTTCTTCAGTGTATACAATAGAGGAGTCTGGGTTCACAGGCTCACTTTATAACTGCATGAATGGTTCAGCTCAATCTAGTCAGTGGCTGACTCAGAATATGATTCAAAAAGCTTTAATACAAATTAATGTAAACAAGGCTCCAGGGCCTGATGGCATACACCCCCGGGTTCTAAGAGAGCTTAGTTCAGTTTTAGACCAGCCCTTATTTCTGATTCACTGTCATCTGGTATGGTGCCTATGGATTGGAGAAAAGCTGATGTTATTCCAATATTTAAAAAGGGATTACGATCTCAGCCTGGCAATTATAGGCCAGTAAGCTTGACATCTGTGGTGGGCAAATTATTTGAAGGCTTGTTAAGGGATCACATTCAAAAGTTTGTCCTAATGAATGGCATTATGAGCAACAATCAGCATGGCTTTATGAAGGATAGGTCATGTCAGACGAATTTGATTGCATTTTATGATGTGGTAAGTAAGATTCTGGACAGTGGGGGGGGCAGTAGATGTGATCTGTTTGGATTTTGCCAAAGCGTTTGATACTGTGCCCCACAAACGACTGCTTTCTCAACTAAGGTCTGTTGGGCTTAATTAAGTTGTTTGCACATGGATAGGAAACTGGCTACAGGATCGGGTACAGAGGGTGGTTGTTAATGGTACATTCTCTACTTGGAGTAAGGTTCTTAGTGGGGTCCCCCAGGGCTCAGTATTGGGTCCACTTTTATTTATCTTGTTCATTAATGACTTAGGGGTGGGTGTTGTAAGTAATGTATCAGTGTTTGCAGATGACACAAAACTATCCAGCCCAATTAATTCCATCCAGGATGTGGCATCCTTGCAACACGATCTTGACAAACTGGCAATCTGGGCAGCTAAGTGGCAAATGAGATTCAATGTTGATAAATGTCATGCACCTGGGATGTAAAAATATCCAAGCCACTTATACCCTTAATGGGACTGCACTAGGCAAATCCATTATGGAAAAGGACCTTGGAGTCCTTGTAGATGAAAAAACTTGGCTGTAGCAAGCAATGCCAGTCAGCAGCATCAAGGGCAAATAAGGTCTTGAGCTGTATTAAAAGGGACATAGAGTCAAGGGAGGAGGGGGTCATTCTTCCACTGTATAGAGCACTTGTAAGGCCCCATCTAGAATATGCCGTACAGTTTTGGTCTCCATCACTCAAACAGGACATTATTGTATTAGAGAGGGTACAGAGAAGGGCAACTAAGCTGGTAAAAGGTATTGAAAATCTTAGCTATGAGGAAAGACTGGCCAAATTGGGGATGTTCACGCTGGCATCTTCTCTTAATTACATCCCACAAGAATGAATGACTAGATGTGAGCATGTTAGGTATTTTGTATATGGAGGATTAAGTCCTTGATTATGGCCAACTGGAGACTGGCATACATTAGGCACCCTCTACTGGCAAAGCTCAGGCTGATTCATGAGCAGCAAGAAGTGTTCCTCCTTTCCACATATCTGTTTGAGTATTTACTACACTGCAGGAGGGTTGAGACCAGTGCTGGCTGTTATTGACATTTTGCCAGAGGAGTGGGTACGGTTGCCACCTGGCTGGTATTTTACCAGCCTGGCCAGAACAAATGATGCTTAGTGGTAATGTTATTAATAGTGAAGAAGGATAAAAATATAGAAAGCTATTTTTTTTTCCAGGAAAGATAGCAACTCTAAGCATGGACTTTAAAGAGTGGAATCCATGTCTGAACAAGTTGTACATAGTGTATGTATAGTGTACATGACCGTTTAATGCAATATGCAATGTACAGTTGTGTTCAGAATAATAGCAAGTGTGTTTAAAAAAAAGTGACTGTAGTGACTATAACTATAGCTTTTATTTCCATACACCTAAATGCATTGGGAACACTGCACATTCTATTCCAAACAAAAACATGAAGAAAAATTTATCAAATTTGTGTTATTTCTTTACAAAAAGTGAAGAAAACAGAATATTAGGCTGTTCCAAAAAATAGTAGTGTCTGCATTCTGGAAGTCAAAATAGGCCCTGCCATTTCAAGTACATAGAGGCCCAAACAGCTCTCAACAAGCCCACTAAATAGCGACTTTCTATGACAGTGCTGTCCAACTTCTATGGTACCAAGGGCTGGAATTTTTCTAATCTACACGGTGGAGGGCCGATAACGGAAGCCAGTGTTAGCCACTCCCTGTTTTTAGACCACACCCACTTTAAACCACACCCATGTTACCGCAAGACCATGTCCACATTAATAGCACACCAAAAAACCAAATGGTTGGTGCTCATTGCAGGGATCAGGGCTAAGCAACTAGGGGTAGGCAGAGTAGGCAGCTGTCTAGGGCGCCATCATTGAGGGGTGCACTTTTAAGGGGATTTTTTTTTAGTTTTTTAGTTTTTTTCAAGCATTTATTTAATAATTTGTTTCAGTGATCATGGTCACCCAGTTGGGTGGAATCCATCTCCTTCACCTTCTCCCTCTTGCCGGCAAGTAATAGCTCCTTCTGTGCGGTGCAGCGCGATGTGCGCACACGCGTCAATGATGTGTTGGGTGACAGAGAGAGGCAGAGAGCTGGTGGTCTGCTTGGTGTGGCTCGCTCTCGCTGCTCTCAGCCTTGCACATATGATGGCTGCTGGCGGACTGTATGATGGAAGGCTGCTGAGCTTGCTGGTACAGGTATGGGGGGGCAGTATAATGGATGGCTACTGGGTTTGCTGGTACAGGTATAGGGAGCAGTAATATAAATGAAAAAGTGTTGTGTGCTCTCTTTATTTAAAAAACATCATGGTAAGGAGGCAAATGGTAATGCAGGAAAGGGTCACTGAGTGAAGCTCTTGCCTAGGGTGCCAAACTTCCTTGTGCCTGCCCTGGCAAGGATGTCACTCATATGTGAAAAACGTTAAGTCATATTAAGTTATACCCATAAATACATATGCCTCCTCCCCTGTGTATAATACAGTACCCCAGCATATGATTAAACACTTTAGGGGCCACTAACAATAAATTTCAAATGCTAACAAACGCCCACAACAAATACCAAAGTATGACACACACAGGGAGCATAGGGAAAGCAGAACAGAGCAGGAGACTGGAATCAGGACCAGTCTAATATGTACTACATACAGTGACACAGTGCTGGTGCCCCAATAGCATTTTGAATAAGGTGTGAACAGATAAACAATGTGGGCTTTAGGGGTATGAACAGTAGAGGAGTCACAAGTGTGAACAATACTGGGGGATCACAGGTGTGAACAATACAGGGCATTAGTCTGAATTTGAGGTTTATACAATGCAGGGGCCAGTCAATCTCTTTGTGATACCTTTTAAAGATTACATATGGTAAACAGACACAGCAGGCAGACTTTGATGTGGAGGGCCATATAAGGGGGGGGGGTCAGTTGGACAGCCCTGTTCTATAGCATCATACAGCAGCCCCTCTGGCATTTGCCAGAACCCACAGATTGCCAGTCCGGGCCTGCCTGTTACATTTCACAATGCTTCCACATTTCTTGGTTTTGCCTCAGAAACAGCATTTTTTTGAACTCACAAGTTTTCTATTGGATTAAAACTGGACTGACCACTCCATAACATCAATCTGGTTGGTCTGAAACCAAGATGTTTCTCGTTTACTGGTGTGTTTGGGGCTGTTGTCTTGTTGAAACACCCTTTTTAAGGGCATTTTCTCTTTGGCATAACGCAACATGACCTCTTCAACTATTTTAATGTATTGAGACCAGTGGCATAACTAGTTGTTACTGGGCCCCATAGCAAATTCAATTTAGGGCCCCAAAATATTTATAAGTTGGCCTATTTTACCAAGATATATTAAAATTGCTAATTAATTAGGGTCTCACTGGGCCCCCTACACTCCTGGGCCCCCCTGCAACCGCAGGGTCTGCTTCCTCTATAGTTAAGCCCCTGATTGAGACTGAAGTATATGCCCAACACCATAGTATAAGAAACATCCCCATACCATACTTAACTGTGTACTGTGGCTTGAATTCAGTTCATCTGGAAAACTGTCTGCGTCCACTACATTTTTAAAAATCTGGATTATTTGGATAAAATGGAGTCTATGGGAGACAGCCTTTCTGTAATTCTGTAATTCAGAGCTTTCTATTTGAAAATAGTAACTCAGTAATGGAATGAAGCATTCTATTTACATCACCACAGAATGCTTTCTGGATTCCTTCACAAGTAATTTCTCCCAAGGAAGTAATTCATCTGTGGTCAGGTCAATAATATCTCTTATTTGGAAAATCCTGTTCCTAATAAAATTTACAACACATAAAACCTTTTGAATTGGCTTAATCTAAGGCATTTGAAACAGGAAGAAAAGGGGATAAATCTCTTACAGAGACGTCTTACAGCAGACTTCAGACGTCTCCTCCCATTGGTAGGAAAAACACCGCCCACTTTTTGACCTCACTCTATAAAACTTTCCCCCACTAGGAAGCCAGCAGTGCTTTATCAAGCAATAATACATCCATGATATAAGGGAGGGAAAATTGTGCTGCCTTTGGGACTGAGGGAAAAAGGATTTACGGTATTTCTAAATCCCAATTTTCCCTTACATCCCAATGCAGCACTTACATATGAGAGATAAGAAGCAGTACAATAGGGTGGGCCATAAGCAAATACAATTGTCATAAGCTTTTAAGAAAATAAACATGCCAAAAATCCAACTACAATAGCAATATACTGCAGCAAAATGTAGTTACAATTGCATGCCATAATCGCGTTATGCTGCAACCAAGTCATGTTCCAAATTACTACACCTAAAAACAAATTATTCTGCAACAGCGACCTTAATACAGCTCTTGACCCGAGACTAGACACATCTTCCAGCTCTTCGAACCTTTCCTGTAGGACTCTCACTGCCATTAAAGATTTACTGAGAACCAATATCTTAATTGACACGTGGAGATTGTTGAATCCGGCCACTGAAGACTACTCCTTCTTTTCGCACCCACATAATATATAGAGTAGATTGGACTATATTTTTTTTAAACATAGCGACATAGGACTGCTGGAGAAGGCCAAAATCGATGTGATCACCTGGTCGGATCATGCACAGGTCACGTGCCCACTTCATGTTCCCTCTCTCACTAGAATGCAACCGACCTGGAGACATAATGATTCCATTATTAGAGACCCGGTTATTAAAAAAGAATTAGTGACTCTCTTAAAAAAATTTTTCACTGAAATTAAAACTGAGGGGATGGACCCATGGATGATCTGGCTAGCACATAAATGTGTATTGAGGGGGGAACTTATTAAACTGGGAGCCAAAAAGAAGGCAGAAAAAATGCATACCATGAACAAACTGATAGCTAAAATACATAGTTTAGAGAGACAACATAAGCAAACTGGTAGACCCTCTTATCTGGCGGAATTAACGCAGGCGAGACAACAATTACGGGATGTCTATACCTCTTACACTGAAAAAGCAATATTTTAGCTATTTTTTGAGCATGGTAATAAATGTGGGAGATTGTTGGCATCAGCCTTAAGACAACGACAGACGCAAAATCATATCTTAGCGAGTGAAATTCCGCAGCTCTCCATTCATTTCTATGGGATTTTGAAAGGCGTATTTATCAATGGGTGAAAGTGAAAGTTCACCCTTTGATAAATACGCCTATAAAAATCCCATAGAAATGAATGGAGAGTGGCGGAATTTCACTCTAGTGGCGGAACTTCACTTTTAACTTCACTCTTTGATAAATATACCCCTTAGGGATTCACTCTCTACTTTTCAACACCACTGTCCCATAGAAACTCTTTGGGATTCGAAAGATATTCCACATAGAACAATCTCCTATTTATCAATGCATCCTAAGTGTTAAAGACACGCCAAAAGATATATTTAAGCTTAAATGGGAGACAGAGCTGGGAGTACGACTAGAGGAGAGGGATTGGGAAAAGATTGTTCGTTTGGCGCACTCAACTTCGACCTGCTGCAAGATTCAGGAACTCAATTATAAATTGTTAAGTCGATGGTTTAGGACTCCAGCTAAATTGGCCAAGATATATCGTACACTTTCATCTTCGTGTTGGAGATGTGATGAAGGGGTTGGGACCCTGTCTCACATCTTTTGGGGATGCCCGGGTCTGACAAACTATTGGTCTCAGATAAGAGATATCACTAAAGAACTCACGGACATGGACATCCCTAATGCACCCCTGGAGATACTTCTCCACCACACTTCCACTTCAATTAGGGCTTATCGCTTATTCCCATAAATTGGAAACAACGTACACACCCCAGGTTGCGGGATTGGTTACGGAAGATTTCTGAGATTGAGAGGTTCGAAGGATACAAAGCATCATCCACACAAGACATAGAGAAATATAATCAGAAATGGTTTTATTGGGTACAGTTTAAAAACACAGCTGAATATGAATTGTTGATGCAGACTTAGGCAGCCTCGACAACTCGGGGATGTAATGTTGCTCCCTCGATATTACTGTGATATTATATGATGTATGACCAAATGGACACCTTATTCTTTTATCTGACTCCCTGAAATGTATTTCCCCTTTTCTTCTTTCTGTAACCCCTTTTGAATTGCAACAGCAATAGGGCCATATTGTAACCACAGTTGCTGTCACACAGCAACCATAATGGCCAATAGTCCCACAGCAAAAACAGTACCTTGAAAAAGTGCCAATAGCTATACTGCAATAGCAGTATACAAGAAGGTATACAAGTTACAGTGTACCCACAGCTATGCTGTAACCTCTGCCCTACAATAGACTTTCAGCAACACTGCTATGCTCCAATGGCAGGTAAAGTCACAGTACACTATATTAAGCTATACTGTGAAACAGTAAGTTACATACCCCATTCTCAGAATAATTTATCCTATTAAGGCTACCACAGTGATTACAGCAGAAAACCACTCTTGTAGTAAACCCTAGTAGTAAGCTCACTACTTGTCTTCAGAAATTGATATCTTGGCAGTAGAAGTGTTTTTGTTGTTTTTCCTTGATGAAAGACTTGTTGAATGTGTAGTGTCGGAAGCTAATTCTAATGCCATATAGAAACTTTCTCCAAAATTATAGCTAATGTTAACTTGAATGCAACTTTATATTGCATTTTGGTACAGTGATTTTGCAAGTGTTCCTTGTTGCTTGTCCATGATGAAAAACTTGTTGAAGGTGTTTTGTTAGAAGCTAATTCTAATGCCTTGTAGAATTTGTATCCCTGACAACTTTCTTAAACCCACTTGTTGAGGGTGTTCGTGTTAGAAGATAATTCTAATGCCATCTAGAATTTGAATCTCTGACAGCTTTCTCAAAAGATACAGCTAAGGTTAACTTAAATGCACTCAAATAAACTTACAGTGCATTTTGGCACAGTGATTTTGCAAGTGTTCTTGTTGCTTGTCCTTGATGAAAAACTTGTTGAAGGTGTAACGTTGGAAGCTAATTTTAATGCTATTTAATATTTACAACTTTGCCAGCTTTCTCAAAAGTTAAAGCTAATGTTATACTGAATGCATTCCCTTAGAGTTACATTGCATTTTGACAAGTTGAATTTGCAAGTGTTCCTGTTGCTTGTCCTTGATGAAAGACTTGTTGAATGTGTAATGTCGGAAGCTAATTCTAATGTCATATAGACAACTTTCTCAAAAATTACCGCTAATGTTAACTTGAATGCACTCCCAAAGACTTTACATTGCATTATGGTACAGGTATCTCCTCTGCACAATTTTATCATCTCCTTCAATATTCTGAGTGTATTAGCTGTTATTGGGTTTCTGATATTTTGATTAACCTTCCAAGTCAGTCTGGACTCAAGAAAAAGTTTATATGAATTATATGGTAGTTGTTCTTCCTCAATAGAAAGCCATTGTTTGGAAGTATCATTAGTCCAAATTGACCTGGATTGGTCCAAAATAGTTGCTTTATAATACAGCTCAATATTGGGGACACCTAGACCTAGATTAGAGGTATGCGAAGTGAAGATTTTATTAGAAAATCTAGATTTTTTGTTCATCAGAACAAATTTATTTAGCATTTTTTGGAGGGTAATAAAAAACTTTTGAGGGATTCTTATTGGGAGGTTCCTAAATAGATATAGAAGTTGGGGGTGTATTATCATTTTAAAGGCCTAGCCAAGATCTGCCTAGCCAAGAAAATTCTAATTTAGCAAGAGCTTCTAAGTTATTTTTAAATTTAGTTAACCAAGGGTTGTAATTTTCTCTATAAAGTTGGGCAATTGTAGGGGTTAGTTGTATACCGAGATATTTTAAGGATTTATTACTCCATGAATATTGACATGATTTTTTAAGGGTATCTACCTGTTGAAAATGTTTTTATTGTTTTCCACGTTAAACAAGCAGGAATTTCAACAAAAGATCAAAGCAGAACAATGAGGCACACCAATACAACTTGTAGCAAAAATGCCTAATAGGAAAAAAAGAGTAAATATGATTGGTGAAGCCATCTAAAATCTAATCATATAACCAAGCAACCAAACCACCAAACAACGCTCAGCGAATGTTACTAAATTTTAAAATATACCAGCATAAAGAAACGGCTGTAAACAAAGAAAATATATAAAGATATCCAATGAACCAGCAAAGATTAGCTTATAAATGTAACAAACCCAATGTGCGTGCTTTGAAACTAGAGTCAATTTGATCCCAGAATAATGACCAAGTTTCAGTAAATGACTGTTTGAGATGTGGTTCTGCTGATTTAATCCTTATTGCTTCTTGCCAGCAGAGTTGGTTTAGGAGACAGACAGAATGTCTGCCAGTGAAGGAATGGACTCGGACAGCCAATTTAAAAACAGAAGTTTCTTAGTAGCAGCTGTAAACAACAAAAGTAGACTTAACAATGGGTATCTCAGGGAATTCGGTTGTTCCTTTAGTCCAGGTCCTGGGGAATCCAAATGTAGGAGTGCGAATTTAGGGTTAAGTTTAATGTTAAGCTTTAGTTTTAGAATCAAAAACTTTTCCAAGGATGACCATAACTTGCACACTTTTGGACAACACCATAAGTAGTGAAATAGGTCCACATCTAGTTGGGTACATTTCGGACAGAAAGTCTGAGAACCCACACCTAAGCACTTTTTATATGGTTTCCCATAGCCCAAGTGAACCAATTTAAAATGTTGTGTACTCTCCAGTTTTCGGACACTAAGTGCTTGTTATATTTACTAATGGAATTTAAGATGGAATTTTAGATGGGAAGGAGTAATTGCAGATTGTAAGTAACCAGACCATTTTTCAGCCACTTTCTTTAGTGGATGGGGTTGCCTGTTTCCTGGAGACCAAAATATTTGAGAAATGAGATCTATGTTCATTAAATCAGGATTTTCAAGAATAACATTCATTGACCTTGTGAGCCAATATTTCTGAAGAACATAAGATTCTTTATTTTGGGCTCCAACTAAACCGCTCTTAATAAACATGTACATAGAATGATCACCTGGCTTTAGGTTGTTGTTACTTCTAAACTCGGGCCATTTTAGTAAGTTACCATTGGCAGGATCTACAACATCTTCCATCAATAAAGGTAGATTGTTTTTCTTATTAGGA
This sequence comes from Xenopus laevis, assembly GCF_017654675.1. Taxonomy (NCBI): domain Eukaryota; kingdom Metazoa; phylum Chordata; class Amphibia; order Anura; family Pipidae; genus Xenopus; species Xenopus laevis. Next base: position 47,600,941 of record NC_054384.1, on the reverse strand, counting down.
AGGAGGGAAGGATAACCCATTTTAGAATTTCTCCACAGGAGCTGTAGGGGCATAAAGGGGGTCTGCATGTGATTTAGATTGTGACAGCGAGTCTCTGAATAAGGGATTCGTTTTAAAAGTAACGGGCACCTCTTTCCACTTTGTGTGAGCAACTGTCAAGATGTTAAGGTTATTTTGAATTTCAATAGTTTTTATTGGAATTTTTAGATTATATAACATATACAATAATGTATTTGGTGGTAAAGTCATTAAAATCAAATACAAAATGTACGTTAACAGTATAGATCTTCAAAACAAAATAAAGAGTGTTAATTACCATACATCTACAATCCATAGATTATGTAAATGTTGAAAAACGAAATTTGAATGTTGAGTTATTAATCGTAAGTGAGTTACATACATAAGTAATGAGCAATATATATCACAATATGTTTTATATTCTGTTACGGGTTTAGTAACAATACTCTGTCAGTGACTGAGTTGAAACGCATATTCTATGTATAGTTTGCGTACGTGCTTGTGTGAACACACGCGTAAGCATATGCGTAATTATATATTATATCCCGTATCAACATGTGTATGTGTAACAGTATAAATGCGTAACCACATACACTTCATCGTGTAAATGCGCAAATAAGCTACGATGTAGGTGCCAGCACACGAGTAAACCCATCAAACAAGTAGGTAATAAAGAGAAAAGGTAAACAATGATTAATACCACCTACTAATTAAACAATATGAGGGTCAAAAAATAGGTTTTGACATATGATTATAAGTTTAATAACAAAATCTTAAAGAGCTGTTATATCTTAGAAGTTTTAACTCCATTTATAATATGCTAATAAAAATAATCTGTATACCCTAAAATTACCAAATTGTTAAAGTATTATCTTGTGGCAATCCAAAACAATAGTTGTATCGGGTATTTCTCAACTTGGGAAATGGGGGATTTAGAGTCTAGAGAGTGAAGCTGATATTTCTACTATACCACTATATTTTCCAGATATCTTAAATCTCATAGATAACCTACATAATAACTATTAATTTACTGAGAGTGAGAACCCCTTCAAATATCAATTTCAAATATCAGTTTTAATTCCAATAAAACTAAAGTTTAACTATTGTTTTTTCTTAAACTGTAACCTTTTTTTATCTATCCTAATCTAAACTACAGTGCATCTGTTGTGTCCCATACGAGATAAAAGAACTGTCATATTACAGAGATAATAGTTTCTTTGGTCATCCAGTGTGATATCCATAGTGTTGTCCAGGATGTTGAGGGCCGAACTCAATCAATCTATAATGTTTGATTCAGGTATAGTTCAAGAGATTGTATATTTGATATTTCAAAAGCATAAGAAGGAATCGAAATAGGACTAATCATTAAGCACTCCTAGATCCATGATACCTCAAAATTCCAAAACTGTAGATTTATCATAGATAGTAGGCCAGAGACCAACCTTTCCCAGGAAAGACTGTAAAGTACCACAACGTATAGCCCAGGCTTTTTCTGCTAATAAATTAGATTCTACTTTTCTAATAATCTCTTTAATTGTAGGAGTAAATTTAGTTTTCCAGTTAGAAGCAATTAAGTTTCTGGTCACCATAAAAATGTGGTTTATGATTAGTCTCTCCTGAGGTGGCAGATCTCCTGTACCCAGGTGAAGTAATGCCATGCCAGGTGGTATAGGCTGTATCGACATTGGTAATTTATTAAGCAAATGTCCAATATCTTCCCTCAACTTCTGAAGTTTGGGGCAATCCCAAAAAATATGTTCTATGGTACCCGTCAGGTTGCAACCAACCCCTCCAACATAGTGAGGATGAATTAACATCAAATCTTGAAATTTTTTCTGGGGTCATGTACCACTGCCAAACGCTCTTAAGAAGACCTTCATGATATGCAACACAATGAGATGACTTTCTTAAAGATCTAATAGTCATCTCCCACTCTTCTGTGTCTATTTCATAATTTAAATACTTCTGCCAACTAGTCATCTGCCATTTAGGAAATGTTTCTTTCATTTCAAGGAATGAACTATAAAGGATAGATGTACCTTTTAATTTAGTTCCTTCTGGTTGTATGATTTTGCTAATTTTGGGTGATATTGTAAGTGGACTGTAGGGATATTTGGTTAGAAATTTATGTATTTTGTCATAGATTGGTTTATCTGATAATGGAATATTATATTTCATGTTAAGATATTCAAGGGTTCTAATCTCGGAATCCTCCAGCAAGTCCTCTACTGATGTTAATCCACATTCAATCCAGTTATCTACTGCAATATTTTTAATAACAATATGTAATAAGTTCAGGGGAGGTTTAAATGATAAGGCTAATACATCTTTTTTATATAGATTTGACAGTTCTCTCCAGATCTTTATGGTATTGATTGTTATTGGGTTAATTGCATTCATCTTGACCCCCCAGGTTAATCTGGATTCTAAATACCTTTTATATGATCTGTATGGAAGTTGTTCTTCTTCGATTTGTAACCACTGCTTATCATAATCTTCCATCCAGATCGACCTGGATTGATCTAAAACTGTCGATTTATAATATAGTTCTAGATTAGGTGCACCCAATCCTAGGTTAGATACATGAGCTGTCAATATTTTATTAGAAAATCTTGCTTTCCTATTCATCAAAATATATTTGTTTAATAGTTTTTGAATAGTATTCAAAAAAATTTGAGGTACTTTTACTGGAAGATTCCGAAACAAGTATAGTAACTGAGGCAATACCATCATTTTGAATGCGGCTATCCTTCCAAGCCAAGAATATTCCATTTTTTCTAAAGCCTCTAATTTATTCTTAATTTTGGATAACCAGGGACTATAGTTTTCCTTATAAATTTGTGCAAGATTGGGGGTCAATTGAATACCTAAATATTTAATTGATTTTTCATTCCATGAATAGTGGCATGAATTTTTAAGAGTTTCTTTCATTTTTTTAGACACATAACATGGGAGAATAACCGTTTTCTTCTCATTTAGTTTGTAAAATGATACACGAGAAAAGTTTTCCAGTTCCTCAGTAACATGTGGCAGTGATACAAGTGGTTTTTGAAGATATAAAATAATATCATCCGCATACAAACCCAGTTTAATATGCAATTTTTCTAATTTTATACCATGGATTTGGGGATTATTCCTTATTTGTTGGGCTAAGGGCTCTAATGTTAAATTAAAGATCAGTGGAGATAGTGGGCAACCCTGACGGGTACCATTTTTAATATTAAAGGGGTCAGACACAGAACCAGATGACAATACTTTAGCAGAAGGTTGAGTGTATAAAGCAAGAATTGCTTTATGAAGGAAACCAGGGATTCCAAATTTTGTTAGAACTCTAGACAAGTACAGCCAGTTAACTCTGTCGAATGCCTTTTCCGCATCTAAAGAGACTAGGAGGGTAGGCGTTCGACAGAGCTGAAGTTCATACAATAGAGCAAGGGCTTTCCTTGTTCCATCACATGTAGATCTTCCTTTTATAAAGCCTACTTGATCTGTGTGTATAAGTTGGGGCATTAAGGGAATTAATCTATTAGCTAGGACTCTAGCATAAATGTTTATATCTGTATTTAAAAGGGAGATTAACCGTGGATTCAGTATAGATAGTAGGCCATAGGTTCGCCCTTCTCAGGAATGATTGTAAAGTGCCACATCTGATAGCCCATGATTTTTCTGCTAATAAGTTTGATTCTACTCTTTTGAGTATCTCATCAATTTTGGGTATAATCAGAGATTTCCAATTACTTGCTATCAGGTTTCTGGTAGTGATAAAGATGTGGTTCATTATTAGCCTCTCCTGAGGGGGTAAGTCCATTGTTCCTAGGTGAAATAGTACCATACCAGGGGGGATTGTATCCAATGAGACTGGTAGTTTTTTAAGAAAGTTATTGATATCTATCCACATATTCTGGAGTTTAGGACAACTCCAGAATATGTGTAAAAGGGATCCCGTTTGGTTGCAATTTCTCCAACAAAGGGGAGATGCTTTATGATCAAATTTAGTGATTTTTTCTGGAGTCATATACCACTGCCAAACACATTTAATAAAATTTTCCTGATGGGTGACACAGTGTGATGTCTTTCTTAAGGATTTATAGGCTATTTCCCATTCTTCCTGATCAATGTCAAGCTGAAGGAGCTCCTGCCACTTACTTAGCTGCCATCTGGGTGTCACTCCCATAGACTTACGTTTTCAATAATTTTTATTGGAGTTTTTTCTTTTTAAACATATATCTAAGCAGGCATTAAATGGCAAATAAGTATGGGAAATTTATAATAATAATGATATGACAAAATAAAAAAGAGGATAAACGATACAAAATTACAAAAATTTACCTTTTACAGGAATCAAAATAAAACATTTCAAAACTTCTATTCCCATCAAATTTCAATTTAGGAATAATCAGCTGTTGTTTCTCTTTAATTTTCTTTAAATTTACTCTTAAAAGTCAGAGTATTCCACTTCAATAGTGACTATGAAGGATAAGTAAAGTTAAGAAGTTTAAGATTTAGTAAACTCTTTTATAAAACAAAGGAACTCTAGTTTTGATCTTGAAACCGTTTTTTCCTTATCTTGTAATCTATTCATCCAAAATAAACATTATAAATTATAAATTATTCCAGGATTGGCAAGGTGTTTTGTTGTACAATCACTTTTCTATTGTTACCACATTAATTAGTTCCAATATATGCATATAAACTCCAATAATAGGATGTGTGTATTATTAAACATTAAACTAAATTGCTAATATAACCAACTAACTAATCTAATCTATTTTACACTGTTGTCCCATAAAATCTTCCAGAGCACTGAGATATATATATATATATTTTGACATATCCATATTAGTAAGATAGTTACATTTTTAATACAAAGAAAGTTTAAGAAGTTTTAGTATAATAGCATCAATTCTCTAAGTAATTCTGAAGGATCTAGTAAAGAATTTGTTTACATAGATGTATATCAGTAGTGCATCTATATATTGTATGCATCAAATATTATTAAATGCTATTAATATTAATAACTTTTGTAAAGTGCCAAAATGCACTGTAAGGTTATGGTCATCTATTCTATGATATAAATTTACGTCTATTATTTCCAGATTTGGCAGAAGTGTTTTTAGCTTTTCTATTAGTTATCAGTTAACACAAAATCAGATGAGAATGCAAATATTAAGCTGTATGTTGCAGTTTCTGTTATTGTTGCCATAGTTCAGTGATGAAACTGTACTGCAGCTTATTAAAACAGTCTAGTATATCATATATATAGCTGAAATTGCTCAATATCAACCCAGAGTTTAGTAAGTTTAGGACAACTCCAAAAAATATGCCAAATACTTTTAAGAAGATTTTCATGATGATTAACACAGTGTGACGACCTCTTCAAAGACCCGACAGCCATTTCCCATTCTTCTATACTAATTTCAGATTGAAGGAAGTCTTGCCATTTATTCAGCTGCCATTTTGGGGCTTTTTCTTTCAAATCTATAAGTATTCTGTAGAAAATGGGTGTACCTTTTAAATGTAATCCCTCTGGTTTAAGAAGTTTATTGATTTTGGGAGTTAAGGTAATTGGGTTAGTTGGATATCTAGTAAAGAATTTATGTATTTTCGAATATAGGGGTCTATCAGATGTTGGGATATTATATGATGACATAAGTTCTTCAAACGGTTTAATATCAGAATCTGTCAATAGATCTTCTACTGATGTTATCCCACAAGCAACCCAGTTTTCTAAGTTAATATTTTTAATGACAGTATATGTAAAACTGTCAAAGATGTGGAGGATGGCATAGCTAATGTATCTCCTCTGCACAATTTTATCATCTCCTTCCATATTCTGAGTGTATTAGCTGTTATTGGGTTTCTGATATTTGGATTAACCTTCCAAGTCAGTCTGGACTCAAGAAAAAGTTTATATGAATTATATGGTAGTTGTTCTTCCTCAATAGAAAGCCATTGTTTGGAAGTATCATTAGTCCAAACTGACCTGGATTGGTCCAAAATAGTTGCTTTATAATACAGCTCAATATTGGGGACACCTAGACCTAGATTAGAGGTATGCGAAGTCAAGATTTTATTAGAAAATCTAGATTTTTTGTTCATCAGAACAAATTTATTTAGCATTTTTGGAGGGTAATAAAAAACTTTTGAGGGATTCTTATTGGGAGGTTCCTAAATAGATATAGAAGTTGGGGGAGTATTATCATTTTAAAGGCAGCTGATATGCCTAGCCAAGAAAATTCTAATTTAGCAAGAGCTTCTAAGTTATTTTTAAATTTAGTTAACCAGGGGTTGTAATTTTCTCTATAAAGTTGGGCAATTGTAGGGGTTAGTTGTATACCGAGATATTTTAAGGATTTATTACTCCATGAATATTGACATGATTTTTTAAGGGTATCTATAGCATGTTGGGGGACATAACATGGAAGAATGGTTGTCTTATCTTGATTTAATTTGTAAAAAGATATCTTTTTTTGAAGATACAAAAGGATATCGTCTGCATACAAGCCTAGTTTGGTATTAGATTTTTCTAATTGTATGCCATGTATTGATGAGTTGTCTCTGATTTTTTGGGCTAATGGTTCGAGAGTTAAGTTAAAGATTAGTGGCGAAAGTGGGCAACCTTGACGGGTTCCATTCTTGATATCAAAGGGGGAAGACAGTGATCCAGATGTCAACACTCTAGCAGATGGTTGTGTGTAGAGAGCCAGTATCGCCTTGTGCAGGAAATCAGGGAGACCAAATTTTGTTAACACCCTAGACAAATACAACCAGTTAACTCTGTCAAACGCCTTCTCCGCATCTAAAGAGACGAGGAGAGTAGGCGTTCGACAGAGCTTAAGTTTATGTAGTAGAGCTAGAACCTTACGTGTACCATCACTTGTGGTTCTACCTTTTATGAATCCAACCTGATCAGGGTGAATTAGTTGAGGCATGAAGGGGGCCAACCTATTAGCTATTACTCTAGCGTAGATTTTTATATCTGTGTTTAGCAAGGATATTGGTCTATAATTGACTGGATCTGTTGGGTCCTTCCCTTCTTTGGGTATTGTTGAAATAATAGCTGACAGAGATTCCTTAGGAAAGGCACCGTGGGATGCAACTTCGTTAAACAAGTCTGTAAGGGGTTTAGCTAATATGCTTACAAATTTTTTAAAATAATCATTAACAAAACCATCAACACCAGGTGCCTTATCTTTTTTCAGGGATCCTATAGCAGATTCGACTTCTTGCTGATCAAAAGGGACTGAAGTTCTACATTTTCTAAATATTTATCAATCCCATGGGTAGATGGAATATGATTTTCTAGATTGTTCTCTAGGTTGTAAAGTTCCTCATAATAGGTGGCTAATGCGTCTGCTATATCTCTAGGGTGATGTACTTCTATTTTCGTCTTAGGGTGTTTTATTTTGACTATTCTTTGATAAATTCTTTTCCCTTTTATTTTTTGGGCCATAGCCTTACCCGCTTTGTTTTTTTCATAATACCAGGTCTCTTTGAGTATAGTCTGCCACTTATCATACTGATAGTACATACAATCTGCTAGTTCCTGTCTGGTTTCTTCTAGTAATTGGGTTAAATTTGTTTTTTTATTGCAAAAAATTTCTATTTCTAGGGATTTAATTTTATTTAATGAGAGTCAGTTTTTTCCCTTATCTTTTTTTTCCGAATGGCACTCTGTTTCATGAATACACCTCTCATAAAGGCCTTGTGTGCATTCCAGAGTGTGGTTTTCGAAACATCTTTGGTATCATTAAATTTAAAAAAATTCTATCAAATCTCTTTTAATTAAGGGGAATGTATGCTCAGAATGTAATATATATTTGTTTATCCTCCATATGTTGTGGGAAAGAATTTTGGAGTTGAATCTTAACAGTTATGGGGGAGTGATCTGACCAGATTCTGGGGCCGATTTCAATACTTGAGATCAGTGGCAAGGAGAACCTGTCAACCAAACAGTAATCAATCCGTGTGAATGATTTGTAAATTGGGGAGTAATAAGTATACTGTCTTTCTTTAGGATGAAGGCATCTCCACACATCAAATAACTCGGATTTAACTAAGATTGGTTGAATTAATGAGGGAGTTCTCCTAATTTTGGATGTACAGTCCATTTGAGGATCAACAACCGAGTTTAGATCTCCAGCTATAAATAAATGTCCTTTGGTGATGTTGGAGATTTTTTTAAGTTTTTTATTCAAAAAGCTTATCTGGTGTGAGTTAGGGGCATAAATATTTACAAATGTAAATTCTTGGGAGTTTATTGTTCCTGTAACTACTATCATTCTTCCATCAACACTACTGTATGTGTTCGTTACCACAAGTCCCAGTGTATCTTTAACAGCTATACATACCCCACTTTTCTTTTTCTTTTTTAAGATGGAATGGTATATTTTAGAAAATAGGTGAATCTTGTTAAATCTCTTTTTATTAAGTTTTCAATATCAAAAAGTATCAGGGGTACAGAAGATGAAGAAGGGGGGGATACAAAGAAAAAGACAAAAAGAAAGAAAAAGTTTTCCACACCTACAAGAAAATATTTTTCAACAATATTTAACAGGATATTACATAAGCCGTTGTGTTACATGACAGATATGTAAATTGTAAGTTACTCATATAGTTGAACAAGATGTTTTTAATATTATCCAAGAAATAAATAACGATATTGCTATACATTCATTTAATTTCTTTCCATATAAGAAATCTAGGAGTTCCAATTTTTCAGGTGTTTTTGCAAAACATTATTTTTATATGCTATAGCCTCTTCAGCATGTCTTATCTCCTCAATTAGTTTTACCCACTCTGTTAAGAGGGGAGGCTCTTTAGATTTCCATTTACGGGGAATTAATGACTTAGCAGAAACTAGAATATATTTGATAGTTGGTATGTTGATAATCTTTTTAATATTATTATCATATAAGAGTAAAACTGCGGAAGGATGTAACCTTAAAAGATTTGGGTATATTTTGTCAATAATAGATTGTATAGCCTGCCAATAAGGTTTTAAAATTTTGCATCCATACCAAATATGTTCATAGGTACCCTTTTCCTCTTTACATCTCCAACAAAGATCTTCTGTGCCATATATACTTTTTAATTTGACTGGGGTTAAGTACCATCTTGCCAAAAGTTTATAAGATGATTCATATGATGCTGTAGAGGTAAATGTTTTGTATGTATTAATGCAAATCTTTTCCCATTCATCCGTCGAGAGGTTAAAGTTTAATTCCTCTTCCCACTTATGGGCAAATGGAGGTTTTGCGTCTCCATTTGAGATCAGACTTCTATAGAAAAATGAAATTGGTCTTTTTATATGAATATTTTTCAAAAAAATGCGTTCAAACCAAGATAGATTGTTGCTTATAGAATTAATATCAAATGTTCCGATATATTCCGTTATGGATTTGTATAACCCTTTATTCTTGTTATTGTTTCCAAATAGAACTAAGAATTTTTCTAATGGTATAATCTTTTTAGCTTCTATAAAGTCATTAAGTCTGAATAATTTAGGTTGGCACTCCCCCTTCTGGGGAAATCCGGTATTACTTAAATTGATCTGAGCTGATAAATTCTCTGGAATGGGTGTTAATATAGAGGGATAAACACAAAGTTCATATTCACTATTAATTCTATGAAACGTTTTTAATGTAGGGTGGGCTGTCACCTCTGCTTTGGTCATAAAAGGAAATTTCTTTTCATCTTTCCAGATCAAAGAATCTAATCTGAGAATCTCTTCTCCTTTTTCTGCATCAATAAAGGATTTGGAGGAGTCACTGTTGTGCCATGTTAATACTCTAGAAAGTTGCATAGCAAAATAATAAGTTTTCAAACATGGTAAGCCAATTCCCCCCTTTTCCTTTGGTTTAATTAATGTATTGTAGGCTATTCTGGGTACCGAATCTTTCCAGATAAATTTGGACAATTTTGATTTTACGATATTGAAAAATCTCAAAGGGACTTCAATAGGCATATTCTGAAATATATGTAATAACTTAGGAAGGAATATCATTTTTACCATGTTGACTCTTCCTAACCAAGAGACACATACATTGTTAAAACTCACAATGTCCTTATCTATTGTTTCTATAGCAGGAATGTAATTCAATTTATACAGCAATTTTTCGTTATGGGTGAGATGGATCCCCAGATATTTTATTGATACCTTAGCCCACTTAAAGGGAAAATTGTTTTTTAATTGAGTAATTGTTTGTTCTGAAAGGGAGATGTTTAATATTTCTGATTTGTTGTAATTTAATTTGAAGTTGGATAGAGACCCAAAACAATTGATTAGATTCATTAAATTAGGTATAGATAAATGTGGCTTAGTGATATAAAATAGCAAATCGTCTGCAAAGGCAGATACTTTATAATGAGAGTTTGCTATTTTAATCCCTGTTATATCTATATTTTGCCTAATTGCAAGTAGTAAAGATTCAATGGTTAGAATAAACAACAAGGGGGACAAAGGACAGCCCTGTCTCGTCCCATTGCTGATAGGGACTTTATTTGATAACGTGCCATTAATTCTTATTCTAGCATTGGGACATTTATATAGGGACATTATTTTATTTATTATACCGGTACCGAATCCTATTTTTTCCAACATCTGTTCAATAAATAACCATTCTACTCTATCAAAGGCTTTTTCAGCATCCATAGATATTATTAGGGCCTCCTCGTTTTTCTTTTTCATATACTTTATTATGTTTACAGCTCTAATTGTATTATTTTTCCCTTCTCTGCCAGGTACAAAACCCGCTTGGTCAAAATGGATTAGGTCGGGTAAGTGTACACTAATTCTATTGGCAAGTAATTTTGCAAATAATTTTTGATCTATGTTAATAAGGGAAATTGGCCTATAACTAGCGCATTCAGTAGGATCTTTTCCTGGTTTGTGAATAACTGTAATGTGGGCTTCTTGGGATTGTTCTGGAATTTGAGAGTGTCTATTCTGTGAGTTAAATAACTCCAGCAATATAGGGACTAAGATTTTATCAAAGATTTTATAATAGCTCGCCGAGAATCCATCTGGGCCTGGGCTTTTGCCCAGTGGAAGATTCTTTATTGCTTTTTGCAGTTCCTCCTCATTAAAAGGTTTGTCTAATTCTTCGGCTATACCCTTATCTAAGGAAGGGATTTTAATTTGGGAAAGAAATTGGTTAATTTGTTTTTTCTTTATTTCTATGTGAGAATTATTAGCATATTGTTTGTTTAAATTATAGAGTCTGGTATAATAATCTTGAAAACATTTTGCTATATCTGTAGTTGTATGTACCATTTGTTGCTTATCATTTTTCATTTTTAAAAGGTATGATTTTATAAATTGAGATTTCAACTTGCTTGCTAGATATTTGCCACATTTATTACTATTTTCATATAGGTATTGCTTAATCCTTGTGTAGGCTTTGTTGGAGACCTTATCTGGTTATGTAGGGATTCTAAATTATGTATATCTTTCAGTAATGAGTTTATTTTCTTCTCCCTTTCTTTTTTAGCAAAGGAGCCCAAAGAAATCAACAAACCTCTTATGTGCTTCCCATCTGTTATGTAAAGAAGTATCATTCACATTATTTTCTAAGAAGAATTGTTTGAGTCTCTTGGTGATTTTTTCTTTAAAGGGTTCTTGGCTAATCAGATTGTCATTTATTTTCCAGTTAAAATGAGGTTTCAGCAAATTGGGAAGTTTAAATATCAAGTTCACTGGGCAATGGTCAGATAAAAGAGAGTTTTCTATTGACACACTTTTAACGAGTTTCTAGGAATCTGTGTTCCAGAAAAATATAATCTATTCTTGAATAGCTTTTATGAGCACAGGAATAGTGTGTATAGTCTCTCTCATCTGCATGGTAAGCTCTCCAAGTATCAGCAAATAAGTTGTCATGTAAAAGTTGATTAATACCTTTGATCAGTGAACATGGTAAATTTGATTTTTTGGATGAAGTGTCCATTAAGGGGTTAAGTGGGATGTTAAAGTCACCTCCCAAAATTACTATCCCTTCTTGAAAGGATTTAAGCTTTAATAGAATACTCTTCAATATTTTGTTTTGACCTTTGTTAGTGAGATAAACATTACACATAGTTATTTTTGTGTCATACAAAATCCCCTTTACCATGATACATCTACCATCACTTCTAGCATAGGTGTCAATTGTTGTAAATGGAATATTTCTATGCATAGCAATCAACACGCCATTTGTTTTCTTTAAGCAATTATTGCCTGTAAATATCTTATCAAATTGTTTATGTTTTATATTGGGATAATTATTTTCTTTAAAATGGGTTTCCTGCATGAAAATGATTTTGGATCCCATTTTATTGCAGTGATTAAATAATTGTGCTCTTTTAATAGGCTCATTTAATTTTGTGTAATTAAGGTTGCATAATACTTTTTCGCAATAAAGCGATATCAAGTCGTCAGTATCTCTGTCATATTGAAAATGAAAAAAATCAAAGAATATTTTAGGTGTGGAATTTAGAACTATGTACCAAGGGTACATACCAATAAGAAATAGGTTTTGTCCCGTAGGGACATTTCTCTTTAAAGGTTATAGAGGTATAAGATAGGCAAAAGTGCTATCCTAATGGGGGAAATGGAAGGTCAGCCCGATACAGATAATACAAAACTCGTATTAATTAAGTAAATCTTACACCAAATCACACTCTTACCCTGTGAGCTTCTCATCTAAGTATATAAACATTCAGATATAATGTCTAACCTGCAAGACACAAAATTTTTGATTAACATATTAAACACAATTTAAAGATTTATGAAGAGGAGGTGCATTGTGCCCAAATAAAGAAATAAGGTTGTTAAGAGTTCTCTTCAAGTGTCATTATTTATGGCAAAGGTCAAGTCTTTTTCTCCTCTGGGATCAGGTGTAGAGGCCATCTTCTTAGTTTGCTTCAATGGAGTTATCCAAAATTCCGGTAATTTTTCCAATGAGAAGTCAGGCATTGGGATGATATCCCATCCTGGGAGAGGTGGTTTTTCAATGTCCAGCTTTTTGCAGAATTCCTCAGTGTCCTTAGGAGATTTCAGTACCATCCATTGTCCCTCCTTTCTCACCGATATGTGAAAAGGGAATCCCCACTTGAATTGTAAGCCTTTTTCCTTTATAGCATCTGTGAGAGGTTTAAGATTTCTTCTCTTGCTGAGGGTTTTCCAAGAGATGTCTTGGAAAATTAGTATTTTGCTATCTTCGTATGTGATGTTGTTTATTTCTCTTGCTTTAGAGATGATTTCCTCCTTCTCTGTGAAATTATGCAGAGCGCAAAGGACATCTCTGGGAGCTCCATGAGGTGCATTTTTGTCTTAGCCACTCTGTGAAATCTGTCCATTTTAATTTCAGTTGCAGTATCTCTATTGAGAATGCTGTTAAAGATTTGCCACAGTGCTTGTTTCAGTTCACCTTGAGTAATGATTTCAGGGATGCCTCTTACTCTCAGATTAACCCTTCTGCTTCTGTTTTCAAAGTCCTCCATTTGCCTTTCAAGCTCCTCAATTTGTTGAGCTTGCTTTTTTACAGTCTTATGCAAGTATGTATTGTGTTTAAGTAATTTCTCCTGCGCTTTTTCTATAGTGTCAGTTCTCACTGCTATGTTTACTATGTCTTTCCTTATATCTCTCATTTCATCAGTTAACACAACAGATAAGTTCTGCAGCATGCTTTTGATTTCAGCTTTAGATGGTAAGCATTTTAAATATGAGCGAATATCTTCCTCTTCCTCACTTTCAGAGTCAGAGTGCTCAGTATCACATTCAGTTAAAATAGGCATATCAGTCTGCCGATTTCTCCCTCTTGCAGCTTTGCTAAACGAGCTTTCACTGACTATGTCAGTGTTTTTAGCAGACTCACGTTTTTTTGCGGCCGCCATCTTGGATCCCCTTGTGTCTCTATCAACAGGATCAAAAAACTCGTCTGGATCAGGTAATTCCCTAGCGATTTTGCTAGGTCTGGGTTTGGGAGTTTGTTGTTGGTTCTTAGCATGCTTTTTCATCTTTGCAGGATTCAAATGCAGGTTGTTAGGTGCTCACAGGGAGAGTAGATTCACAGAGGTCTCAGACTATGTTGCCATTCAGTGCTGACGACAAGCCACGCCCCAATTGGTGAATCTTTAATTTCTCTGCTCCTATTTTGTTTAGATGGGTCTCCTGAAGGCAAATAATATCTGCTTTCTCTTCTTTTACCAATTTCTGTAACAGATACCTTTTTCTATATGAATTTAACCCTCTCACATTTAGTGATAACAACTTACAATTTTGTGACATAGCTAGTCAATAACCTGCTGTTACATGAAAACAAAAACATTACATTTACCCCATACACATCAGTCATCGGATCTTTAAATTGAGATGAAAGATATCCATATATCTCAGCTCTGGATAAAAAGAAAAAAGTTAGTTGGGACAGTAACAACAACAAACAAGAACAGATTATGATTAATCTTAACATCAACGTCGACAATTGTCGAAAGAGCAAAAAAAGAATCAATGACCTCACTGGCATCCGGTTCTGCCACTTGTCACTGAAAAAGAAGTTCACTAAAACAAAAACAAAAATAAGTGATTTCAAAAACTTCAAAAATTATTCCAAAGGCCTAACAGGCCAAGGTCCACCGATGTGGACTTTAGTTAAACTTTTCTCCTTAAGGGGAAGGTGTCACATCCCAAGGGGAAAGTCTAAAGAGGGGGGAAAGTTTATGGCTAGGCACCATGCAGTTCAGCTTCCTGCAGAAGCCACTGCAGATTTTTCATCCTCTGTTTTATCTTGGGAACAGTCCATCGGTTGTTGCTTGGACAAGGGTGTGGATCTAATTGGTCTATCCTTCTTGGGGTCTCCGGAGATGAAAACAGGAATGTTCCATTTGGCAAGTAGATCTTTACCTTCTTTTACACTTCTGATGACATGGGTAACCCCCTGGTCGTTGATTATCATCTTTGGGGGGAAGCCCCATGTGTAAGGGATCTTCTTGTATCTCAGAGTTGCCGCTATCTGCGAGTATTCCTTTCTGGCCTGCAGAGTTGCCTGTGAAAGGTCCTGGTACAAGGTTAAGTCTCGAAATGGATCTGGGAGCTTTTTCCCTCCTCTAGTGGATGCAAGAAGTAACTCCTTTACATGGTAAAAATGTATTCTGGTGATAACGTCTCTTGGCAAATGATCAGCTATGAAGCCAGGTTTAGGAAGCCTGTGAGCTCTGTCTATTACCAGTTCATTTTCAGAGATTGTAGGTAGAGTGGTTTTCAGTAGGTCTCTCATGTACCCTTTTAGGTCATTGTTAGAAACTGTCTCTGACACCCCCCTGATCTTCACATTATTTCTTCTGTTTCTATCTTCTGCGTCAGCCAACTTTTCTTTCATCCATTTTACTTCATCCATAAGCTCCCGATGAGCATCAATAAGCTCATTATGTGCCCCAGTCATCTCTGATATCCTATTCTCCAGCTTAGTGACCCTCTGGTCCGTCTTTTTTGCAAATTGTGACACATGCCCTACCAGCTCCTTCATATCCACCCTGATCTCCGCCATGTTGTCCTGCATAACACATCTAAAGGAGATCATAAATTCTTTAAAGAATTGCTGGGTCATGGGCTGATCTGTGATCGGAAAGTTTATCAGGGGGTCTGGGGGCTTGTTAGCTGGGGGTGTCTGGGGTGAGGGTTGTGAGTTGTCCTACCTGAATCTCTCTGTTCTCCTGCTGCTCTGCTGGAGGCTGAGGTCTTTAGAGGGCTGCGATCCCTTGGGTTGTCTTCCTCATTATCTTCCTGCAGGTCTGCTGGGTTAGCCCTGCGGTGTGGAGTGTATAAGGGAGCAAATCTGTTCCTCTGGGATAGAGGAGTATGGTAGGCAGAATCGTCCTGGTTCCCCTGTTGTTGATCTCGGTCGCCATCTTGGATTTCTTCTTCAAAGAAATCAGCTAGCTTCTTAGGAAACGGAGATCGTTTTTGCTTCTTAGTTTTCACCTTTTTCCACTCCATAGTGTTTAGGAGATGTTCCCCTACGATTCAAATCAAAACAGGCTGCTTTAGGTAGCTTAAATCGGTGCTTTCAGCAGAGAGCTACAGGCTCAAACAGCCATACAGCTCTGCGTCTAGGCCACGCCCTCCCATAGACTTACATTGCATTTTAACACAGTGATTTTGCACGTGTTCCTTTTAGTTGTGCATTATGAAAAACTTGATGAAGATGTAGTTGTCGAAGCTAATTCTAAAGCTATTTAGAATATACAACTTTGCCAGCTTTCTCAAAAGTTACAGCTAACATTAAACTGAATGCACTCCCATGGATTGACAGTGCATTTTGGCACAGTGATTTTGCAAGTGTTAAAAGTTAATATTTTTAATGACAGTATATAAAACTGTCAAAGATGTGGAGGATGGCATAGCTAAGGTATCTCCTCTGCACAATTTTATCATTTCCTTCCATATTCTGAGTGTATTAGCTGTTATTGGGTTTCTGATATTTGGATTAACCTTCCAAGTCAGTCTGGACTCAAGAAAAAGTTTATATGAATTATTTGGTAGTTGTTCTTCCTCAATAGAAAGCCATTGTTTGGAAGTATCATTAGTCCAAACTGACCTGGATTGGTCCAAAATAGTTGCTTTATAATACAGCTCAATATTGGGGACACCTAGACCTAGGTGAAGTCAAGATTTTATTAGAAAATCTAGATTTTTTGTTCATCAGAACAAATTTATTTAGCATTTTTTGGAGGGTAATAAAAAACTTTTGAGGGATTCTTATTGGGAGGTTCCTAAATAGATATAGAAGTTGGGGGAGTATTATCATTTTAAAGGCAGCTGATCTGCCTAGCCAAGAAAATTCTAATTTAGCAAGAGCTTCTAAGTTATTTTTAAATTTAGTTAACCAGGGGTTGTAATTTTCTCTATAAAGTTGGGCAATTGTAGGGGTTAGTTGTATACCGAGATATTTTAAGGATTTATTACTCCATGAATATTGACATGATTTTTTAAGGGTATCTATAGCATGTTGGGGGACATAACATGGAAGAATGGTTGTCTTATCTTGATTTAATTTGTAAAAAGATATCTTTGAAAAGTTTTCCAATTCTTTGTTTACATTTGGCTATGATACAAGAGGTTTTTGAAGATACAAAAAGATATCGTCTGCATACAAGCCTAGTTTGGTATTAGATTTTTCTAATTGTATGCCATGTATTGATGAGTTGTCTCTGATTTTTTGGGCTAATGGTTCGAGAGTTAAGTTAAAGATTAGTGGCGAAAGTGGGCAACCTTGACGGGTTCCATTCTTGATATCAAAGGGGGCAGACAGTGATCCAGATGTCAACACTCTAGTAGATGGTTGTGTGTAGAGAGCCAGTATCGCCTTGTGCAGGAAATCAGGGAGACCAAATTTTGTTAACACCCTAGACAAATACAACCAGTTAACTCTGTCAAACGCCTTCTCCGCATCTAAAGCCCTTAGAGTTACATTGCAATTTGACAAGTTGAATTTGCAAGTGTTCCTGTTGCTTGTCCTTGACGAAAGACTTGTTGAATGTTTAGTGTCGGAAGCTAATTCTAATGTTGTATAGACAACTTTCTCAAAAATGACAGCTAATGTTAACTTGAATGCACTCCCAAAGACTTTACATTGCATTTTGGTACAGTAATTTTGCAAGTGTTCCTGTTGCTTGTCCATGATGAAAAACTTGTTGAAGGTGTAGTGTTACTAGCTTATTCCAATGCCATATAGAATTTGTATCCCAGATAACTTTCTAAAAATTACAGCTAATGTTAACTTGAATGCACTCCCCAAGACTTACAATGCATTTTGGAAGATAAGTTTTGCAAGTGTTTCTGTTGCTTTTCCTTGATGCAAAACTTGTTGAAGGTGTAGTGTTTGTTATTGATGAAAACTTGTTGGAGGTGTAATGTTGGAAGCTAATTCTAATGCCATTTTATATTTGCAGCCTTGATAACTTTCCCAAATGTTACAGCTAATGTTAACCAGAATGCACTCCCATAGACTTAAATTGCATTTTGACACAGTGCTATTGCAAGTGTTCCTGTTGCTTTTGCTTGATGAAAAACTTGAAGGTTTAGTGTTTCCATTTTCTCACCAACGCAATGGTCCCCTCTTACGTTCTGACTTGTTTCAAACATCCAATACTCCCTTCCTTATGTGTCAAGATTTTTCCATTTTTCTCACCTACGCAATGGTCCCCCCTTACGTCCTGACTTGTTTCAAACACCCAATGCTCCCTCCTTACGTGTCAAGATTTTTCCATTTTTCTCAACTACGCAATGGTCCCCCCTTACTTCTTGAAATGTTTCAAACATCCAATGCTCATCCCTTTAGTGTCAAGATTTTTCCATTTTTCTCACCTACGCAATGGTCCCCCCTTACGTCCTGACTCGTTTCAAACATCCAATGCTCATCCCTTAAGTGTGAAGATTTCTCCATTTTTCTCACCTACGCAATGGTCCCCCCTTACGTCTTGACATGTTTCAAACATCCAATGCTCCCTCCTTACGTGTCAATATTTTTCCATTTTTCTCAGGTACGCAATGGTCCCCCCTTAAGTCCTAACTTGTTTCAAACACCCAGTGCTCCCTCCTTACGTGTCAAGATTTTTCCATTTTTCTCACATACGCAATGGTCCCCCCTTACGTCTTGACATGTTTCAAACACGCAATACTGCCTCCTTACGTGTCAATATTGTTCCATTTTTCTCACCTACGCAATGGTCCCCCCTTACGTCTTGACATGTTTCAAACATCCAATGCTCCCTCCTTACGTGTCAAGATTTTTCCATTTTTCTCACCTACGCAATGGTCCCCACTTACTTCTTGAAATGTTTCAAACATCCAATGCTCATCCCTTTAGTGTCAAGATTTTTCCATTTTTCTCACCTACGCAATGGTCCCCCCTTACGTCTTGACATGTTTCAAACATCCTTATGTGTTAATATTTTTCCATTTTTCTCACCTACGCAATGGTCCCCCCTTACGTCTTGACATGTTTCAAACATCCAATGCTCCCTCCTTACGTGTCAAGATTTTTCCATTTTTCTCACCTACGCAATGGTCCCCCCTTACTTCTTGAAATGTTTCAAACATCCAATGCTCATCCCTTTAGTGTCAAGATTTTTCCATTTTTCTCACCTACGCAATGGTCCCCCCTTACGTCCTGACTCGTTTCAAACATCCAATGCTCATCCCTTAAGTGTGAAGATTTCTCCATTTTTCTCACCTACGCAATGGTCCCCCCTTACGTCTTGACATGTTTCAAACATCCAATGCTCCCTCCTTACGTGTCAATATTTTTCCATTTTTCTCAGCTACGCAATGGTCCCCCTTAAGTCCTAACTTGTTTCAAACACCCAGTGCTCCCTCCTTACGTGTCAAGATTTTTCCATTTTTCTCACATACGCAATGGTCCCCCTTACGTCTTGACATGTTTCAAACACGCAATACTGCCTCCTTACGTGTCAATATTTTTCCATTTTTCTCACCTACGCAATGGTCCCCCCTTACGTTTTGACATGTTTCAAACATCCAATGCTCCCTCCTTACGTGTCAAGATTTTTCCATTTTTCTCACCTACGCAATGGTCCCCACTTCTTGAAATGTTTCAAACATCCAATGCTCATCCCTTTAGTGTCAAGATTTTTCCATTTTTCTCACCTACGCAATGGTCCCCCCTTACGTCTTGACATGTTTCAAACATCCTTATGTGTTAATATTTTTCCATTTTTCTCACCTACGCAATGGTCCCCCCTTACGTCTTGACATGTTTCAAACATCCAATGCTCCCTCCTTACGTGTCAAGATTTTTCCATTTTTCTCACCTACGCAATGGTCCCCCCTTACTTCTTGAAATGTTTCAAACATCCAATGCTCATCCCTTTAGTGTCAAGATTTTTCCATTTTTCTCACCTACGCAATGGTCCCCCCTTACGTCCTGACTTTGTTTCAAACATCCAATGCTCATCCCTTAAGTGTCAAGATTTTTCCATTTTTCTCACCTACGCAATGGTCCCCCCTTACGCCTTGACATGTTTCAAACGTCCAATGATCCCTCCTTACGTGTCAATATTTTTCCATTTTTCTCAGCTACGCAATGGTCCCCCCTTAAGTCCTGACTTGTTTCAAACACCCAGTGCTCCCTCCTTTCCTGTCAAGATTATTCCATTTTTCTCACCTACGCAATGGTCCCCCCTTACGTCTTGACATGTTTCAAACGTCCAATGCTCATCCCTTAAGTGTCAAGATTTTTCCATTTTTCTCACCTACACAATGGTCCTCCCTTACGTCTTGACATGTTTCAAACATCCAATGCTCCCTCCTTACGTGTCAAGATTTTTCCATTTTTCTCACCTTTGCAATGCTCCCCCTTTACGTCCTGACTTGTTTCAAACATCCAATGCATCCCTTAAGTGTCAAGATTTTTCCATTTTTCTCACCTACGCAATGGTCCCCCCTTACGTCTTGACATGTTTCAAACACGCAATACTGCCTCCTTACGTTTCAAGATTTTTCCATTTTTCTCACCTACGCAATGGTCTTCCCTTACGTCTTGACATGTTTCAAACATCCAATGCTCCCTCCTTACGTGTCAAGATTTTTCCATTTTTCTCACCTTTGCAATGGTCCCCCTTTACGTCCTGACTTGTTTCAAACATCCAATGCTCATCCCTTAAGTGTCAAGATTTTTCCATTTTCTCACCTACGCAATGGTCCCCCCTTACGTCTTGACATGTTTCAAACATCCAATGCTCCCTCCTTACGTGTCAAGATTTTTCTATTTTTCTCAGCTACGCAATGGTCCCCCCTTAAGTCCTGACTTGTTTCAAACATCCAATGCTCAATCCCTTAAGTGAGAAGATTTTTCCATTTTTCTCACCTACGCAATGGTCCCCCCTTACGTCTTGACATGTTTCAAACATCCAATAGTCCCTCCTTACGTGTCAAGATTTTATCATTTTTCTCACCTACGCAATGGTCCCCCCTTACTTCTTGAAATGTTTCAAACATCCAATGCTCATCCCTTTAGTGTCAAGATTTTTCCATTTTTCTCACCTACGCAATGGTCCCCCCTTACGTCTTGACATGTTTCAAACACGCAATACTGCCTCCTTACGTGTCAAGATTTTTCCATTTTTCTCACCTACGCAATGGTCCCCCTTTACGTCCTGACTTGTTTCAAACATCCAATGCTGATCCCTTAAGTGTCAAGATTTTTCCATTTTTCTCATCTACGCAATGGTCCCCCCTTACGTCTTGACATGTTTCATAGTCCAATGCTCATCCCTTAAGTGTCAAGATTTTTCCATTTTTCTCACCTACACAATGGTCCTCCCTTACGTCTTGACATGTTTCAAACATCCAATGCTCCCTCCTTACGTGTCAAGATTTTTCCATTTTTCTCACCTTTGCAATGGTCCCCCTTTACGTCCTGACTTGTTTCAAACATCCAATGCTCATCCCTTAAGTGTCAAGATTTTTCCATTTTTCTCACCTACGCAATGGTGCCCCCTTACATCTTGACATGTTTCAAACATCCAATGCTCCCTCCTTACGTGTCAAGATTTTTCCATTTTTCTCACCTACGCAATGGTCCCCCCTTACGTCTTGACATATTTCAAACGTCCAATGATCCCTCCTTACGTGTCAATATTTTTCCATTTTTCTCAGCTACGCAATGGTCCCCCCTTAAGTCCTGACTTGTTTCAAACACCCAGTGCTCCCTCCTTACGTGTCAAGATTTTTCCATTGTTCTCACCTACGCAATGGTTCCCCCTTACGTCCTGACTTGTTTCAAACATCCAATGCTCATCCCTTAAGTGTGAAGATTTTTCCATTTTTCTCACCTACGCAATGGTCCCCCCTTACGTCCTGACTTTGTTTCAAACATCCAATGCTCATCCCTTAAGTGTCAAGATTTTTCCATTTTTCTCACCTACGCAATGGTCCCCCTTTACGTCTTGACATGTTTCAAACATCCAATGCTCCCTCCTTACGTGTCAAGATTTTTCCATTTTTCTCACCTACGCAATGGTGCCCCCTTACGTCTTGACATGTTTCAAACATCCAATGCTCCCTCCTTACGTGTCAAGATTTTTCCATTTTTCTCACCTACGCAATGGTCCCCCCTTAAGTCCTGACTTGTTTCAAACACCCAGTGCTCCCTCCTTACGTGTCAAGATTTTTCCATTTTTCTCACCTACGCAATGGTCCCCCCTTACGTCTTGACATGTTTCAAACATCCAATGCTCATCCCTTAAGTGTCAAGATTTTTCCATTTTTCTAACCTACGCAATGGTCCCCCCTTACGTCTTGACATGTTTCAAACATCCACTGCTCCCTCCTTACGTGTCAAGATTTTTCCATTTTTCTCACTTACGCAATGGTCTTCTTCAATACTTCTTGAAATGTTTCAAACATCCAATGCTCATCCCTTTAGTGTCAAGATTTTTCCATTTTTCTCACCTACGCAATGGTCCCCCCTTATGTCTTGACATGTTTCAAACACGCAATACTGCCTCCTTACGTGTCAAGATTTTTCCATTTTTCTCAGGTACACAATGGTCCCCCCTTACGTCTTGACATGTTTCAAACATCCAATGCTCCCTCCTTACGTGTCAAGATTTTTCCATTTTTCTCACCTACGCAATCGTCCCCCCTTACGTCTTGACATGTTTCAAACGTTTAATGCTCCCTCCTTACATGTCAATATTTTTCCATTTTTCTCACCTACGCAATGGTCCCCCCCTTACTTCTTGAAATGTTTCAAACCTCCAATGCTCATCCCTTTAGTGTCAAGATTTTTCCATTTTTCTCACCTACGCAATGGTCCCCCCTTACGTCTTGACATGTTTCAAACATCCAATGCTCCCTCTTTATGTGTCAAGATTTTTCCATATTCCCTACCTACGCAATGGTCCCCCCTTACGTCTTGACTTGTTTCAAACATCCAATGCTCATCCCTTAAGTGTCAAGATTTTTCCATTTTTCTCACCTACGCAATGGTCCCCCTTTATGTCCTGACTTGTTTCAAACATCCAATGCTCATCCCTTAAGTGTGAAGATTTTTCCATTTTTCTCACCTACGCAATGGTCCCCCCTTACGTCTTGACATGTTTCAAACATCCAATGCTCCCTCCTTACGTGTCAAGATTTTTCCATTTTTCTCACCTACGCAATGGTCCCCCCTTACGTCCTGACTTGTTTCAAACATCCAATGCTCATCCCTTAAGTGTGAAGATTTTTCCATTTTTCTCACCTACGCAATGGTCCCCCCTTACGTCTTGACATGTTTCAAACATCCAATGCTCCCTCCTTACGTGTCAAGATTTTTCCATTTTTCTCACCTACGCAATGGTCCCCCCTTACGTCCTGAATTGTTTCAAACATCCAATGCTCATCCCTTAAGTGTGAAGATTTTTCCATTTTTCTCACCTACGCAATGGTCCCCCCTTACGTCTTGACATGTTTCAAACATCCAATGCTCCCTCCTTACGTGTCAATATTATTCCATTTTTCTCACCTACGCAATGGTCCCCCCTTACGTCCTGAATTGTTTCAAACATCCAATGCTCATCCCTTAAGTGTGAAGATTTTTCCATTTTTCTCACCTACGCAATGGTCCCCCCTTACGTCTTGACATGTTTCAAACACGCAATACTGCCTCCTTACGTGTCAAGATTATTCCATTTTTCTCACCTACGCAATGGTCCCCCCTTACGTCTTGACATGTTTCAAACATCCAATGCTCCCTCCTTACGTGTCAAGATTTTTCCATTTTTCTCACCTACGCAATGGTCCCCGCTTACTTCTTGAAATGTTTCAAACATCCAATGCTCATCCCTTTAGTGTCAAGATTTTTCCATTTTTCTCACCTACGCAATGGTCCCCCCTTACGTCTTGACATGTTTCAAACATCCTTATGTGTCAATATTTTTCCATTTTTCTCACCTACGTAATGGTCCCCCCTTACGTCTTGACATGTTTCAAACACGCAATACTGCCTCCTTACGTGTCAAGATTTTTCCATTTTTCTCACCTACGCAATGGTCCCCCCTTACGTCCTGACTTTGTTTCAAACATCCAATGCTCATCCCTTAAGTGTCAAGATTTTTCCATTTTTCTCACCTACGCAATGGTCCCCCCTTACGTCTTGACATGTTTCAAACATCCAATGCTCCCTCCTTACGTGTCAAGATTTTTCCATTTTTCTCAGCTACGCAATGGTCCCCCCTTAAGTCCTGACTTGTTTCAAACACCCAGTGCTCCCTCCTTACGTGTCAAGATTTTTCCATTTTTCTCACCTACGCAATGGTCCCCCCTTACGTCTTGACATGTTTCAAACATCCAATGCTCCCTCCTTACGTGTCAAGATTTTTCCATTTTTCTCACCTACGCAATGGTCTCCCCTTACGTCTTGACATATTTCAAACACGCAATACTGCCTCTTACGTGTCAAGATTTTTCCATTTTTCTCACCTACGCAATGGTCCCCCCTTACGTCTTGACATGTTTCAAACATACAATGCTCCCTCCTTACGTGTCAAGATTTTTCCATTTATCTCATCTACACAATGGTCCCCGCTTACTTCTTGAAATGTTTCAAACATCCAATGCTCATCCCTTTAGTGTCAAGATTTTTCCATTTTTCTCACCTACGCCATGGTCCCCCCTTACGTCTTGACATGTTTCAAACATCCAATGCTCCCTCCTTACGTGTCAAGATTTTTCCATTTTTCTCACCTACGCAATGGTCTTCTTCAGTACTTCTTGAAATGTTTCAAACATCCAATGCTCATCCCTTTAGTGTCAAGATTTTTCCATTTTTCTCACCTACGCAATGGTCCCCCCTTACGTCCTGACTTTGTTTCAAACATCCAATGCTCATCCCTTAAGTGTCAAGATTTTTCCATTTTTCTCACCTACGCAATGGTCCCCCCTTACGTCTTGACATGTTTTAAACATCCAATGCTCCCTCCTTACGTTTCAATATTTTTCCATTTTTCTCAGCTACGCAATGGTCCCCCCTTAAGTCCTGACTTGTTTCAAACACCCAGTGCTCCCTCCTTACGTGTCAATATTTTTCCATTTTTCTCATCTACGCAATGGTCCCCCCTTACGTCTTGACATGTTTCAAACATCCAATGCTCCCTCCTTACGTGTCAAGATTTTTCCATTTTTCTCACCTACGCAATGGTCCCCCCTTACGTCTTGACATGTTTCAAACACGCAATACTGCCTCCTTACGTGTCAAGATTTTTCCATTTTTCTCACCTACGCAATGGTCCCCCCTTACGTCTTGACATGTTTCAAACATCCAATGCTCCCTCCTTACGTGTCAAGATTTTTCCATTTTTCTCACCTACGCAATGGTCCCCGCTTACTTCTTGAAATGTATCAAACATCCAATGCTCATCCCTTTAGTGTCAAGATTTTTCCATTTTTCTCACCTACGCAATGGTCCCCCCTTACGTCTTGACATGTTTCAAACATCCTTATGTGTCAATATTTTTCCATTTTTCTCACCTACGCAATGGTCCCCCCTTACGTCTTGACATGTTTCAAACACGCAATACTGCCTCCTTACGTGTCAAGATTTTTCCATTTTTCTCACCTACGCAATGGTCCCCCCTTACGTCCTGACTTTGTTTCAAACATCCAATGCTCATCCCTTAAGTGTGAAGATTTTTCCATTTTTCTCACCTACGCAATGGTCCCCCCTTACGTCTTGACATGTTTCAAACATCCAATGCTCCCTCCTTACGTGTCAAGATTTTTCCATTTTTCTCACCTACGCAATGGTCCCCCCTTACGTCTTGACATGTTTCAAACATCCAATGCTCCCTCCTTACGTGTCAAGATTTTTCCATTTTTCTCACCTACGCAATGGTCCCCCCTTACGTCTTGACATGTTTCAAACACGCAATACTGCCTCCTTACGTGTCAAGATTTTTCCATTTTTCTCACATACGCAATGGTCCAACCTTACGTCCTGACTTTGTTTCAAACATCCAATGCTCATCCCTTAAGTGTCAAGATTTTTCCATTTTTCTAACCTACGCAATGGTCCCCCCTTACGTCTTGACATGTTTCAAACATCCAATGCTCCCTCCTTACGTGTCAAGATTTTTCCATTTTTCTCACCTTTGCAATGGTCCCCCTTTACGTCCTGACTTGTTTCAAACATCCAATGCTCATCCCTTAAGTGTCAAGATTTTTCCATTTTTCTCACCTACGCAATGGTCCCCCCTTACGTCTTGACATGTTTCAAACATCCAATGCTCCCTCCTTACATGTCAAGATTTTTCTATTTTTCTCAGCTCCTCAATGGTCCCCCCTTAAGTCCTGACTTGTTTCAAACACCCAGTGCTCCCTCCTTACGTGTCAAGATTTTTATATTTTTTCTCACCTACGCAATGGTTCCCCCTTACGTCCTGACTTGTTTCAAACATCCAATGCTCATCCCTTAAGTGTCAAGATTTTTCCATTTTTCTCGCCTACGCAATGGTCCCCCCTTACGTCCTGACTTTGTTTCAAACATCCAATGCTCATCCCTTAAGTGTCAAGATTTTTTGCATTTTTCTCACCTACGCAATGGTCCCCCCTTACGTCTTGACATGTTTCAAACATCCAATGCTCCCTCCTTACGTGTCAAGATTTTTCCATTTTTCTCACCTACGCAATGGTCTTCTTCAGTACTCTTGAAATGTTTCAAACATCCAATGCTCATCCCTTTAGTGTCAAGATTTTTCAATTTTTCTCACCTACGCAATGGTCCCCCCTTACGTCTTGACATGTTTCAAACACGCAATACTGCCTCCTTACGTGTCAAGATTTTTCCATTTTTCTCACCTACGCAATGGTCCCCCCTTACGTCCTGACTTTGTTTCAAACATCCAATGCTCATCCCTTAAGTGTGAAGATTTTTCCATTTTTCTCACCTACGCAATGGTCCCCCCTTACGTCTTGACATGTTTCAAACATCCAATGCTCCCTCCTTACGTGTCAAGATTTTTCCATTTTTCTCACCTACGCAATGGTCCCCCCTTACGTCTTGACATGTTTCAAACACGCAATACTGCCTCCTTACGTGTCAAGATTTTTCCATTTTTCTCACATACGCAATGGTCCAACCTTACGTCCTGACTTTGTTTCAAACATCCAATGCTCATCCCTTAAGTGTCAAGATTTTTCCATTTTTCTAACCTACGCAATGGTCCCCCCTTACGTCTTGACATGTTTCAAACGTCCAATGCTCATCTCTTAAGTGTCAAGATTTTTCCATTTTTCTCACCTACACAATGGTCCTCCCTTACGTCTTGACATGTTTCAAACATCCAATGCTCCCTCCTTACGTGTCAAGATTTTTCCATTTTTCTCACCTTTGCAATGGTCCCCCTTTACGTCCTGACTTGTTTCAAACATCCAATGCTCATCCCTTAAGTGTCAAGATTTTTCCATTTTTCTCACCTACGCAATGGTCCCCCCTTACGTCTTGACATGTTTCAAACATCCAATGCTCCCTCCTTACATGTCAAGATTTTTCTATTTTTCTCAGCTCCTCAATGGTCCCCCCTTAAGTCCTGACTTGTTTCAAACACCCAGTGCTCCCTCCTTACGTGTCAAGATTTTTATATTTTTTCTCACCTACGCAATGGTTCCCCCTTACGTCCTGACTTGTTCAAACATCCAATGCTCATCCCTTAAGTGTCAAGATTTTTCCATTTTTCTCGCCTACGCAATGGTCCCCCCTTACGTCCTGACTTTGTTTCAAACATCCAATGCTCATCCCTTAAGTGTCAAGATTTTTCCATTTTTCTCACCTACGCAATGGTCCCCCCTTACGTCTTGACATGTTTCAAACATCCAATGCTCCCTCCTTACGTGTCAAGATTTTTCCATTTTTCTCACCTACGCAATGGTCTTCTTCAGTACTTCTTGAAATGTTTCAAACATCCAATGCTCATCCCTTTAAGTGTCAAAGATTTTCAATTTTTCTTCACCACGAATGGTCCCCCCTGACGTCTTGACATGTTCAAACACGCAATACTGCCTCCTTAACGTGTCAAGATTTTTCCATGTTCTCAAGCTACGCCAAATGGTCCCCCCTTACAGTCTTGACATGTTCAAACATTCCCATATCTCCCTCCCTTTACGTTGTCCAAGATTCCATTTTTCCACCTAAGCAATGCGTCCCCCCTTACGGTCTTGACATGTGATCAAACGTTTAATGCTCCCTAATTACGTGTCATATTTTGTCCATTTTTCTACCTTTGCAATGGTCCCCTTTACGTCCTGACTTGCTTTCAAACATTGGCCGGAAGGTCAGACCCAGATGTCGAAGAGTTGTACCAGTGTGTCTCACCTACGCAATGGTCCCCCCTTACGTCTTGACATGTCTTCAAACATTCCAATGCTCCCTCCTACATGTCAAGATTTTTCTATTTTTCTCAGCTCCTCAATGCGTCCCCCTTAAAGTCCTGACTTGTTTCAAACACCCAGTGCTCCCCTCCTTACGTTGTCAAGATTTTTATATTTTTCTCACCTTACGCAATTTCCCCCTTACGTCCTGACTTGTTTCAAAACATCCAATGCTTCATCCCTTAATGTCAAGATTTTTCCATTTGTTCTAGCCTACGCAATGGTCCCCCCTTACGTCCTGACTTTGTTTCAAACATCCAATGGCTCATCCCTTAAGTGTCAGATTTTTCCATTTGTCTCACCTACCGCAATGTCCCCCTACGTTCCCCTTTTTTTTTATGGGGAACCAAACATTTGTTTTTTCCAAAAAAACATCCAAGCTCCCTCCTTACGTGTCAAATTTTCCATTTTCTCACCTACGCAATGCGTCTTCTTCAGTACTTCTTGAAATGTTTCAAACATCCCAATGCTCATCCCTTAGTGTCAAAGTTTTTCAATTTTCTCACCTACGCCAATGGCTCCCCACCTCGTCTACATGGTTTCAAACACGCAATAGCTGCCTCCTAACGTGTCAAGATTTTCCATTTTTCTCAGCTACGCAAATGGTCCCCCCTTACGTCTGACATGTTTCAAACATCCAATCTCCCTCCTTACGTGTCAAGATTTTTCCATTTTTCTCACCTAAGCAATGCGTCCCCCCTTAGCGTCTTGACATGTTTCAAACGTTAAATCGCTCTCCTAATACGTGTCCAATATTTCCATTTTTCTCACCTTACGCAATGTCCCCCCTTCGTCCTACCTGTTTCAAACATCCAATGCTCATCTTAAGTGTCAAGATTTTTCCATTTTTCTCACCACGCAATGGTCCCCCTTTACGTCCCTGGCACTTGTTTCAAACATTCCAATGCTCATCCCTTAAGTGTGAAGATTTTTCCATTTTTCTCACCCTGACGCAATGGTCCCCCTTACGTCTTGACATGTTTCAAAACATCCAATGCTCCCTACCTTACATGTTAAGATTTTTCCATGTTTCTCACCTACGCAATGTCCCCCCTATACGTCTTGACATGTTTTCAAAACACGCAATACTGCCTCCTTACGGCTCAAGATTTTTCCATTTTTCTCAGCTACGCAATGGCCCCCCTTACGTCCTGACATTTTCAAACATCCAATGCTCCCTCCTTAGTGTCAAATTTTCCATTCTCACCTAAGCAATGTCCCCCCCATTACGTCTTGACATGTTTCAAACGTTAAAGCTCCCTAATTACGGTCAATATTTTTCCATTTCTCACCTACGCAATGGTCCCCCCATTACGTCTGACTTGCTATCAAAACATCCAATGCTCATCCTTAAGTGTCAAGATTTTCCATTTTTCTCACCTACGCAATTGGTCCCCCTTACGTCCTGACTTGTTTCAAACATCCAATGCTCATCCCTTAAGTGTGAAGATTTTCCATTTTTCTTCACCTACGCAATGTCCCCCCTTACGTCTTGACATGTTTAAAACATCAATGCCTCCCTCCTACGTGTCAAGATTTTTCCATTTTTCTCACCTACGCAATTTGGTCCCCCCTTACGTCTTGACATCGTTTGTCATAACACGCAATACTGCCCTCCTTACGGCAAGATTTTTTCCATTTTCTCCACCTACATCTTCTCTCC